>NC_045740.1:4420771-4453147 GCF_008692095.1 Etheostoma spectabile
AAATCTTTCAGCTCTTCTTTTTCTCTTTATGCCACCCAGAGGTCCCCCCAAACCCAAAGCTTCTTTCAGGCCTGTTGTCAGTTTTCCTCTCTTGTCTTTTGTCCAAATGAGAAGTTTTTTCCCCTTCTTCAATCAATCAGATCGTCCAAGTCTTCCCCCCCCCTCCCCATCTCCCTCTGAGAACTAGCTGGGCTTTGTAAAGAGCTTTTTGTATACTGATTAACACCAGGTTTGGCCAGAGTGTTCTGGGCTTGGTGAGTAGGGACACAGAATTATGTTGTGCGTGTGTGTGTGGGGATTTTAGCAGCCTGTGTAACAGGATGGTAGAGAGGAGACAGACTGGAGTAGCCAGATGAGATGTGATCTGAACTCTGTGATTTGGGAAAGGGTTATGGTCCTGATCTGATTATGATTATGCAACACTTATAACTCAGGCCAGCGAGGCAGAGATAAGAAAGAGGTAGCATAAGGGCCTTTGGATGGGGGCTCTGTATTTTCTTTCATAAAAAATCTAGGAAATGACTCATTGGAGTAGAAGGGAATGTTAGTGTGTGTGCAAAAAAAACACAACAAAAATAACAAATTAATGACATGGCTTGTAATATAGGACACAACAAATGTTCCAAAGTTTTGACGTCTGCGCTTACAAAACTGTTACGTAATGACATTTTTTTGCTTAACAAAACCCGCACGCCCACAGTACTCCAAATCCGCCTCAAAAGGCATTCTGAACCATGTGAGCTTAATTTTGTCAATAACATTTCAGTCGCAAAAATGGACTGAGAATTGCTTGACCCTGGAAACTAGAAGCCAGACAAATCAGCAAGCGATAGGGGGTGGTTTAGATGGGGACATCTGCAACTGCATGTCTTTTTTCCTGCCTCGGATTTGTTCAAGTTGAACACAGATATAACTGAACAGTTGCTCCAGCTTGAAAATCAGTGCCAATGGTTGATGACAGCCAAGTCCGGGGTGCATTTATCTAATCGGGTGTGGGAAGGGTTACTGTGATGTCGCAGTGAATGAGAGCACATTCAGTCATCTGTTATACAGCCCAAAACAAATACCCATTGATGCCAGCAAGACTACAGTGACTGAAATAAAATATTAGTGTTGGCTTTTTAATTCTAACTCTCAATAAAAAAAAATTATTTCTATGACCTCACAATACATAAAAGGTACGTGTATGGGGTTTATTTAGTCTGTTGATAAAAATTCTAAGAAAGGTAGGATTGCAAGCCTGTCAACAAAAAACTGCATCCAAAAATGTCCATCATTTTAAAATATAGGGCTAACAAAAAGCTACAATGTGAAATGTGAAAGAAAAACAATGTCTCACAAACCAAAAGACCCGAAACACAGTCACGGATGAAGCTGGGATTTTACATGCTAATGTAACACACAGTTTGCGATCACACATTTCTTTGCATTTTAATTAACGGACAAAATTTACCCCACACACCTGTTGTTGATTTTTTTTTTCTGTCGGATTCACTGATTTGTTCTAGGGGTAGCCGATAAGTTTCGGATAAATTAGTAAATACCAATTTAGGATATTGTCTGTTTTTCGCTAATCTAGCAGATAAAATACCCAAAATATTTCATAACAAGAACCAATCTAAAGATAAGCATCCAAGTCCTGTTTGTTGATTCCCGACACTAACCACTTTAACTCTCCACCCAAACATGCAAATAGAGGCAGCCATATAAAGGGCCATGCCAAACCAGACTGATGAGGAAGGATGCACCTTAAACACCTAAAAATATCTTTCCCTGTTGTTTTTCAGAGACAAACCGATGCATCCGCCCCATAACCATCTTCTTTTTCTGGTACTCTATAAGCGTTGCCTTCTGTCTCGTCCTAATCTTCACTGCCCTTGTTGCACATGTCCTACAGTATCCTTTTGTCTCTGCCTGCCGGCTAAACAGTTAGTGTTTTAGTTGGTGCTGCTACTCTATACACAATAAATCTTTCACCTCTGTCAGCTCCATTCTTGCTTTTAGACAAATGCTCCTCGGTCAGGCAGTTTACGAAACCTTTTCTCCAGGCAAAACACACTGCTGGGACAATAAGACGCTTTGTTTACATTCTTGAGTCTCTCACTTGTCAAACGTAGAGATACTTTTGATATTGACTATTTACAGTATAAGGGTCACACTGGATTCGAGAACAGACCACAATGTAACTGCCCCAGCTCTGTTTACAATTAGGTAACCGTTGTTTCAATGGCAGGCTTCAGGAATGTGATGTTTTAGAAAAATCCAACACATAAAGATTAGACGGCATCAAATCCCATTGTTTTTTTCCAGCGTTTTTTTATTTTTGTATTTTATATATATATATGCACTGTTTTTTTAAGGTGTGCTAAAAATAAGACCATCAATCATTTTCATATTATTTACATGAAGAGTATATTTAACACATTTCAATACCATAAACTGTTTTAAAAAACTGATTTACAGTACACAATCTACAGTGTGTATGTATATGTACAGTATATCTGTTGTATAGCAATTCATCAGTTTCCTAATCAGTCCTTCACTTTTATCTCTGTTTCTCTCTTTGTTTTTCTTTTTTATGGATGTTGGAACAGTTCTTTGTTCTCAAACACCCTGTTGTCTTCTGTTTTTTGATTCTCTGTTTTTAAACCAGTGAAAAAGACAATTCTGTGTTCTTGTTCAAGTACATTTATAGAAACACACTATAAGTGGAATAGTACTTGTTCAGCATGCAATTGACTGACAGCAGTTAACTGATATTACATACAAATCTATGCATCAGTAGATTACAAGTTAAAACCTCTTATTTTATTTTATTATGTGTGTTATGCTATGTAACCAGTAATGTATAGTGAGTGCATCAGATAGCTTCTGTTAGTCTGTTAGCCAGCAAAATGCCTGAAATCCTTACCACCTTCCAATTACCATTAAAAAGTTGGGTTTTCAGCCAACTTGATTTTGATTAATGCGTACTGAATGGTTGGAAGAAGATTGCACCATATAGTATACTCCAAGACAAAACTTTAAATCTTTTTTTTAATGATTAAACTTCATACTTCAGAAAACAATACAAATGCATAAAATGATTCTGAAATAAAGAATATGTGGAGAAACAAAGCTAACAGCTTGTGAAAAAAAATTCTGTTTTAGCGTTTTTCACAAACATTATACTCAAAAATAGGCACTTTTTGAATAAATTTCCACCACCATCAAGTGAGTGTGAAATTCATTGACCAGTTTGTTGATGATTTTTGGTCAGATAATGCTGGAAAAGAACTAGTTTGTACAAAACCCTAAGAATAAAGGTGGAGACAAAAGAGGAAATTCTGGTGGGATTGGATCTTGGGCCTCTAGGTTTATGCGTGTATAAGTAGCAGCAATATTAATCCTTTATATGCTTTTTTTCTATTAGCCTATCAGCATACAAACTGACACTATTCTTATTAAGCAGCTCAGGTATTGGCAATGATGTGACAGATTGACATTAAAAAGTTTTTTGTCAATGCCATTATAAAACTCAGTGTTTCTGTTATCAGTTACATTAATTCAGTGTTAGGCAGGCTCATATGATTAGTAAACCATAGAGCACTGTGCATCAATATGTATATAAATGTTTTTTTCTAAAGAAAAATGTTGATTTCCACAGAGCCCATGGTGAGAAATGGTCGTCCTCCTTCGGCCCACAGTGTCCACTCTTTCCTCCACCAGTACACAAGCTCCTTTAAAAAGCCACCGCTGCGACGGCCTCAGAGCGTCATCGGAGGAGGCCTGGGCTCTCTCATGGTCATGCCTCGCAATGGCAGTCGCCTCGGTGAGACATTCACACACGCACAAACAGGCTGCGATGATCACATTTGATATTTGTCTTTCCTGCGCTGTGACTTTAAACAGAGGTTTAGTACAGGAGATATTTTTTTTTTGTGTCAATAGGTAGAATGTTGGAATGCAAATGTGCTGTACCTTTGGGTGTGTAAGCTGCTAGATTAAAAGTCCACATGTAGAATGTAGAACTACATGTAAAATCCTTGCATTTCACATTTCTACTGAGTCAGCTGAGCCTACATACAGAGCGCTTTATTACAGTGCATGTGCTCAAACAAACCACTGCTAGAGGCATATATCAGTAGAATCCTTCCAGTGTTATGTCCAGTCACACAATAAGCCATTTGTTAAAAAATAGACTAAACATAATCACACTTCCAGAAAACCAGCAGCTTAGATTCTCAGCCTAGATACAATATTTAAATTCACAACGCTCCCTAATATAAGCATAACGCCTGAAAGAAATGCAAATGTACTTTATATCTATGAGTCTGTTCCGGTGACAATGAAATAAATTAAATCTACCAGTCAAACTTATTAAACATTAATACACTTTTTGTATCTTCTGCTCGACACAGGCAGATAAAGACAGACTTTGGAAAGTGTCCAACGGAGTTTGTTTGTTTTTCCTGTTGAAGTCATTACCTGTCCTCCATAGACCTGATTCCTCTATCAGATTCCGTCAACCTCTTTTTCTTTCTTTCTCTACTCCAGATATTGTCCACGAGAACCTGAAGATGGGCTCGGATGGGGAAAGTGACCAGGCATCAGCAACTTCCTCTGATGAGGTGCAGTCGCCGACGGGTGTTTGTCTACGGAACAGAGGGAACAGACGCATCTCTGCAGAGGTGGGGATTTTTTTTTTTTTTAGTTTTCAGACTCTTTTTTTTTTTTCTTCTCCTTGCATAGCGTTTTTTAAATGGTGGATATGTTGTGGGGGATATGAGTAATTTTGCTACATTAACAACCGTTGACATTTGAATATGCTACTTTTATGAATCATGACATTTACCTGGCTTAGTGGTTCAGCCTCCACGTTGTCATTGAAGCAGTGCTTTAATTAATTCACTGAAAAGTAAAGGCACTAGAGCACCATGCTGTTACTCAGCGTAGGCTGTTTCTCATAGTGTGTCATAAACACGCTGAAATCTTCAGCTGCCCACAAGATCTCAGCATGGGACACACACACACACACATATGCACACAGTGACTCCACATACTGTACTGCTGAGCATACTTTTAAAATCTGTTTTACACAGTTACAGTCACTTTCACCACCACCCCCCTCCTTACTTTCTCACTCTCTCTTTACTCATGCACTGATTCAGTAAAGGGCCGATTTTGACGACTCTGGTGATTTTTATGTCGAATATGAATGTTTATTATTATTATTATGAGGATTGTTTGTTGTCTTAGAGAGCTTTAATTTTTACCTTAAGTATGTTTTTAAAGGTTTTTGTATATATTAAATACAGTTCAGCTTTATTACCCCAATTTCATGCAGTTTAAACATTTGGGAACAGAAGTAAGCCACTGTAGAGATAATGTTGTCATGTCTTACACAAAACTACGCAGTTTTATTCAGCAGAGCATATGGAAAGACAGACGTGCACACAAAATGTAGAAGCAGATCAAGAGTGGAAGCTTTAATCCAGCCGGCTCGTAGGGACACATGAAAGGCAGCGTTAAGTAAGAAGAGAAATTATGGCGCTTTATTTTAAGGTAACAGATAAAGTTTGCTCAGTGAGGTTTTCTTGAATTTTGCAGATTTTTGACATTGGCTAACATCAGATTATTAAATTAAGTAGAATCAGATGGACAAAGTGACAAGTGTTGCTTCTTTCATTTGTTTAGTGTTCAACATAATCAATAAATTCGGACATGATGTTTGGATTGTTTTAAGGACTTTAAACAATAGATCTGAAACTGTGTTTTTATCTCTCTCTTTCTTTACAACAAAGCCAGGAAAAGTCCCTTTAATCCACCTCAATGGCTACTAATGGGATTTGAGTCAGTACAACTGACTGTCCATGTTCAAAGTGAAAGTGAAAAAGAGAATGACAATGAACTTCTTACCTTCCACATTTTTATTTACATTCTCATTACATGTAATATTCTCAAAACTTACTGAAGAAATCTACTTGAGATTTGTTTGGGGAATAGAAATCTAACCAGTTAATATTTTTAACGGTTTAGTTTCCATTGCTATGGCTGCTGCCCCCCCCCCCCCCATCATTAAAAGCGCCTCCCTATGTGCAGTTATTTCTTCTAAGTGAACACAGTGAATCTGACTGCAGTAGAAGTGAAAGAAATGCATGAAAGTTGTGCTAATTCAGCTGTGTTTAGTTCTGGTGTTGAGATGGCAGTTAAAGTGCTAAAGGACCGTCTATAAACTACAACACAGAAAAGAGATAAAACAAAAATATGTAGGCCATCAATTTAATGATTAAATAAGGTAGTGTCTCCAAAATTACCTCAATTATAACTTGTTTCCTGCTAGTTGTACTACAGCACTTACTTTTAAAAAATAAGCATATGCTTATTTTTGAATATATGTTTGTATCTCTTTTCTGTGTTGTAGTTTGTAGACGTCCAGAAGCGATCCTTGCAGTACCAACACAGGAACTAAACACAGCTGAATTAGCGCAACTTTTATGCATTTCTTTCACATCTACAACAGTTAGATTCACTGTGGTCACTCGGAAGGAATCACTGCACCGGACCGGAATTCTCCTTTAAGCAAATTAAAATGTAAAAAAATATGCAACATCTAACAAAAAGAGCAGACATACTTTTTTATTGTATTGTATGTGTGATTTGCTTTGTGGTTGATGTTGACATCTTGCCAATGACACACATGTTGGGTGCATGTATGCGATTATGCGAGGAAACGTCTTGTGATTGAAGAACACACACTTCCTTCCCTCTGACTGTGTTTATTGGTTGGTTTGAGTGCAGGACCTCTGGGGATTTACGAGCAGATACCAGCAGCTACACCGACAAAAACTGAGCATACAAGACTGCACATAAAGAAAAAAAACAACCTTAAATGCGTAGTTAACCAGCTTACTTCATTTGAGGCGACCCACACACAGAGACATGACACATCACCTCTCGCTGTGTATGGACAGTGTGTGCAAGCAGTACACCCTACGCTTCCTGTGACTGTTTCGCAGCCTGAAGAAATTCATTTGGACAGAAACGTGTACACAAGCACACAGTTTCCATACTTTCCCGCAGCCCAACAAACACTCTGTGTGTCGTGTGTGTTGGTATGAGTAGCGTGATTGACCGCGTCACCGCGCTTGTTGTTGATGAAGTGATCCAACAGCGAGATCACTGTGTGGCCTCATTCTTTGCCTTTGTGCTGATGTGACACTCAGAGGAGGGACAGTAGAACAATAAGAAGAGAAGTGAGGAGTAAGGAAATCCCTCCGTCAGTGTTCAGGTAGAGGATTGTATGTCTCTAACTGGAGAGGAAGTAGTGCTGTTTTGGGATTACATCACAAGGATTACTGTAATGCGGCCCAGATGGGCCCCTGTTGTAACAGATTAGGATGGTTTGATTTGAGGGCGGGGGTAGTCTTTAGGGGGGTTAGGGTTAGGTGATGAATGGCATCACTTGCTCTGGGGACAAAGCACCAATCTTGATTTACAGAAACTACAGACCAGCAAAACTGGATATAAAGTCATTAAAAATACACATACAGGAGAGGACAAGTAGATTTTCACCATGCATATAGAGCTGAAACAATTAAGATGCAGCTATTTTAATAATTGATTTATCGTACAGCTTCTCCAATATGAGAATTTACTGCTTTTTTATATGACAATAAACTGAATTATCTTTAGGTTTTGAACCGTTGATCTGAAAAAATAAGCCATTTGGGCTCTGGGAACATATACTGGAAACGTTAGCCTTTTTTCTGAAATTTCTGTTTTGTTACACTGCATCAGACTAACAATTCTAACAAACATGTCCACATATTAACACATTTGTTAACTGCCCTGTGCAATGTACAGTGTGTCCTAATTACTGAAGTTAAAAAAACAACAAAAAAAACATAACTTCCTATAAAACTGACCGCATGTCCAAATCTGTCAGCTATAGCAGGGGCAAAAAACTGAGTCACTGTCGTTTGAACAAAATGCTGAAGGATTAGTTCAACAGTTCACGAGTCAGTCACCTTTGGTTACCGATTTATCAGAAAGCTTGTTGTTGAAAAGCGGAAAGTTCAAAGTTGCATATTGTTGTATGCTGGTGAGGAGGGAAGGGTGTTACTAAGTGTCCAACGCCGTAGTTACTTCAGAGGGAGTGAGAGATTTAAAGGAGAGAGAGAGAGAGAGAGAGAGAGAGGACGGATTAACAGTAATCTAACAAATAGAGGAAATGCATGATGGGAAGAATCCAGACGTTATATTGTAAGCATGTTTGATTTTATATAACAAGTAATTAAGATCATGCTTTAGTACTTTGTTGCTCTGGGAAAGACTTAACCTCAAACTCTTAAAGGGCTCCACAAGCCTTCTTTATTATGTACCCAAGTCTGCTACACAAAAGTGTATCAACGCAAAGCTGCTACACGTGTATTTATACACACACAGCCCTCTCTGTTGACCAGTGAGGCGTAAATCTGACTGGTTCCTACAGATTCTACTTGTTTACTTTGGGTTTCCGCCATTTTCTTGTCAATCATGGGTATTTATTCAGAGCTTACGCTGTTTGCTGAGGGTTAACTCCTGTTTTTTCATGGTTTTACATCATGTTGACACTGTTTTT
This sequence comes from Etheostoma spectabile, assembly GCF_008692095.1. NCBI lineage: Eukaryota > Metazoa > Chordata > Actinopteri > Perciformes > Percidae > Etheostoma > Etheostoma spectabile. Next base: position 4,429,374 of record NC_045740.1, read on the forward strand.
CAATTAGGTTCTCTGTTGTTTTTATCCATTTGTGCATGTGCAGGACCTGAACAAACGTCTGTCTCTGCCGGCCGACATCCGAATACCTGACGGTTACCTGGAGAAGCTGCAGCTGAGCAGCCCGTCCTTTGACCAGCCGCTGAGCCGACGCTCCCGCAGAGCATCACTGGTGAGACCAAGACAGAAAAGAGGGAAAAATATGGAAGGAGAGAGAGAGTGAGTGGAGAGTGGGCAAAAAAGACAAGACAGTGTTCTGGTAAAAAAAGAGAAGGGAAATTAGAAAGTGGCACTGAGTAGTGAAATGGATGATCAATACAAAGTAAACAAAATTCAGTTTTTAAAATGTAATGAACCCTCTCTGTGCTACCTGCTCAGCACCAAACAGCAGACAGGCAAGTTAGTGAGTTTAGTATTTTAAATGTTGGTAAATCAGCGAGCCAGACTACAGGACAATGACTTGACTTTCTATTCTCACACATCTGGCATATACTTGTCACTTTCACCTCAGGCATAATCTTTGCCTCACGTCCCTAACAGTTGATAAACATTAGTCTTTTTGGGGGTTAATAAAGCATATTAGATACCTTAGATAACAGACATGACCATCACAGACAATCATCTTTTCTAACATTTTGCAGCTAAAATCTGAATCTGGAAGGTAGCTCAAAGCCACAACTGTCAGATAAATGTTGTGAAATAGAAACTAGAATATTTCCCTTGTGAAATGTGGATAACTCCAAACTGTGCTTATGTACAGTACTTGCTGCCCACATCTGAGAGCGAGAAGTTCTGATTTAAAAATCGACAGTGGAGGAGAATGGGGTGGACATATAGAGGAATAGAAACAGAAAGGCTGTCAGGGAGGGGCTGCGGAACATAAAAACAGCTGTGAGAGTTTTTTTTTTTTTAAAGGCATATAGAAACAGAAGTGAGAGTGGGCTCACACCTTGCCCCGTCTTATGTCATCCTCTCAGCCAGCATTCACTTTGTCAGCAGCCTCAATAATTGGCTTGTGGTTTTACTTTGAATGTGCATCTGTCAAAACCCGAATAGAGGAAACGTATGAACACTGTGCCTCACCCCATGCAAGGCATTTGCATACAGGCTTTCCTGCAGAGTTGTTTAGAAAGCACTAAATGGCTTTGTTCAATACGTGTTCCACACAGACCTCTCAGCTCATCTGGCACTGGTCTTCATGGTGTAGGGTTTAATGTCTGGTTAAGCTGCCTTTAGTTTTTATGCTCCTAGTTGCAAGAAGAAAAAAAGCTTTCCTAAGGACTCAACCTCAGACTCTCACTTCTGTCAGAATCTGTTGGAATTACCCATAGCCCAAGGAGATATATTTAGATAGCTTGATTAATTCGAGCAATGGTCTAAAACAAATATGTTCAGCTTACTAAATAGGATCCAATCATCTAATGGTGAAGCTGGAACCAGCAAAACGTTGCCATTTATGCGTAAAAAATAAGCAAAAGATAGTTGCCAAAGAACTATCTGTCGATTGACTAATTAATTACTTGACTAATGTTGGATCTCTAAAGCCCATTAGAGTTTTCCATTGTGTATTAAACATGCTTTATAAATAAAGTTTGCCTTCCCTTCCCTATAAACAAATACATTGTAAAAGCCAAAAGCCAACAGTCAACTGTCACATGAGATTAGCTTTGATGGTGTGACCTCCTTACATCCCTCCTCTGTTGCTGCAAGGCCGTCATAAGGATTTGCCGTAGTGTCTGTAAGCTTGTCAGTGCTAATAAAGACGCTACTCTCATTAATGCCGTTTGTCCCTTTCTCTTCTCCAGTCAGAAATTGGATTTGGGAAGCTGGAGACCTACGTCAAACTGGACAAACTGGGAGAGGTACGTGTGTGTGTGTGTGTGTGTGTGTGTGTGTTTGTGTGTGTGTGTGTGCATGCGTGTGTGTGTGTGTGTGCGTGTGTGTGTGCGTGTGTGTGTGCGTGCGTGTTCACTGTTTACCTTGACTTTACAGGTGCTGATGTTCTTATAGAAAATAACACATACAGACACAGTTCTAGAGTTTACTTTTAACCCCTGACAGCCTGACCCCCCTCTTTCCTCGTCGTCCTGTCCTCCAGGGCACGTACGCTACAGTCTTCAAGGGGAGGAGTAAGCTGACAGACAACCTGGTGGCGCTGAAGGAGATCAGACTGGAGCACGAGGAGGGGGCGCCATGCACAGCTATCAGAGAAGGTATTAAAGGTTCAGCGTTGCACCAGGAATCTCGTACATTACCCACAGTTCACTCTTTTTCCTCGCCAACAGGAGTTTGATTATAAGAACAGAATCCTAGATAATGAATCATAAACCTTTTAGTGTCATTTTCTGATGGTATTCTTTAATATTTATTACTTTTTGTGGAGGCTGAACTCTTAGAATAATTACGTTAGCCCAACCATACAGAATTGTTTAATCCACTGTGTTTTTTTTAGGATGTTCTCTCAAAAGTTTGGTTATATAAGTGTTGACCATGTAAATAGTGTTGGGCTGAAGTTATGAATGCGTGCGGGGGGGGGGGGGGGGGGGGGGGGGGGGAGGAAAAATGTATCGCATGTATAACTTAGCACAAAAAGTAAGGACATTTGTTTTTTGGTATATTATTTATCTGTGTAACAATGCTTTTTGGCAATAAATCTTATACCGTTGGAAAGCCTGTTTAGTTCCCTTTCAAATGGTGCGTGATTTGAAAGGAACATGCATTTGTGGGATGAGCAGCAGAGCTGTGGGTCGCGGCCATGAAAAATTTGCCAAATCGTCTCTGTCAATGCCAAACAGCTTTTCAGCTTACTGTTGCTGTTGACTCTTGTTTTGAGCTTTTGGTACCCCAAGGTGCTGACAATCAGGTGCCTGATTGGCCTGATGTGGCCATTCCATATCTCCACAGTCTGGGATCCTTCGAGATGACAACGCTTGCCCCCACAGGGCAGGGTATATCAGAGACTACCTCCAGAATTTGGCAGTGGAGAGGATGGAATGGCCTGCCAGCAGTCCTGACCTCAACCCCGTTGAAAACTTGTGGGATCATCTTGGGCGTGCTGTTCGTGCCAGAATGACCAACACAACCACGTTGGCTGACTTGCAACAAATGTTGTTTGAAGAATGGGATGCCATCCCACAGCAGTGTGGGACCAGGCTGGTGACCAGCATAAGGAGGAGGTGTCAGGCTGTGTATGGTTCTTCCACACGCTGCTGAAGCTCCTGTTTGTAAAATGAATAAATTGTTCTTGTTTCTTCAAACTTCAATCATCCAATCCACCAAAAAACGAGTCAATGGCAGAGTAAGCTGTTTGGCGTTGGTAGAGAAGATTTGGCAAGTTTTTCATGGGCGCAACCCACATACTCAGCTCTGCTGCTCGTCCCACAAATGCATGTTCCTTACAAAAGGGCACCATTTGTAAGACAGGCTTACCAACGGTATAAGATCTATTGCCAGAAAAGCATTGTTTCCACAGAGAAATAATCTACCAAACACAAATTTATTTAGTTTTTTTGTGCTAAGTTATTTATATATATATATACTGTATATTATAAAAAATTGTGTCACACCGCAGAACTGCATAAAAAGTAATTGCAAGAACCTGCAGCAGGTCAAAGGTTAAACTACAATATAAGGTTGAACTATCTGCGACAGTTACATGGAAGCGTTTATGATGTTGTGACAAGGTATCTTTGTTTTCACACAAATGCACTCTGACACATGTCGCTAGTTCTGTTTGTGACAGTTGATAAAACATTTGAGCTCTGGCGCTTTTAGTGTAAATAACTTCGTTGAAGTGCCTGAAACTACAGGTTGCCCTCCTCCCCGGAGAAATGCATTGTGGTTATTTGAAATGAGAATTTTAGACCAATTAACGGAAAGAAGTTCTACAAGGAGAGGGATTTTTATATCTTGAGCCTTCTGTGTCCTTGTGTTTTGTTTTTCTTTGAACACGGTATTTTATCTTTTTGTTTTGGTGACTTTGTGGATTATTTAGATCTTTGAGGTATTCTTTATGAGTCCTGGATATTTGTGTATGACCTAAGGCTTTCTAAAGAAACCTCCCATGGCTTTATCAATGTACACCCAGAGACATCGGAGTTAGATATGGAGCAAAGTAAGCGTGACTGTTCAGATTAAAGAGAATCAATGTAATCACATGCTCACTGTTAGAGTTGTCCCTGCTTTCTTTTCCCGTAGTGTCGCTACTGAAGGACCTGAAACACGCCAACATTGTGACGCTGCACGATATCATCCACACAGACAAGTCGCTCACACTGGTCTTCGAGTACCTGGTGAGACCAATCAGACCTCAGCCAACCCTCCTGCATGACTCACATGTTTTCTGTGCACGGAAGCTGAAATTAATAGATTTTACATCATTATTATTCATGACCCTCTGTAGAGTTGCGGAAGATAATACAGGAGCATAACTGTTGCTGTGCCTGTAGCCTTTCTGCTCTTCTAAAGCCCTCCTTCTGTCTCTTGTCTAGGACAAAGACCTCAAGCAGTACATGGACGACTGTGGGAACATCCTGAGCATGCAGAATGTCAAGGTGAGCCTCTGCAGGCTGCCTGCTGGCTAGGCTGACTTCATCAACTGCCATGACACACTGGTTGCTGGTGTCAATACAAGTAACACTATTAGTGTGCCCCCTGGTGGTGGAAGGAATGTGTTGTCTTAAGCTCACTTTACCACAACTATCTATTTTGTTTGTGTGAATTTTGTTGAAATTTGGTAATGTCGCTTTAAAAAAAAAACTTAAACTGCTTTGTAAAAATCAAGTTGGGCTGTTTAAAATGAGCATGTACATATTATGTTTTCATAAGCATCAGTCCAGAATTCTTTTTATTCTTGTGAATAATTTATATTCCAGAGGGATTTGGATGAATTGCGTGTAATGTAGTAACATTTATTCAACACCACTATTTGAAATTAATTTTTACCAGTATGATAGTTGCTAATCTAAAACGTCTCTTTCCCCAGATCTTTCTGTTCCAGATCCTGCGAGGCTTGGCATACTGTCACAAACGGAAAGTTCTCCACAGAGACCTAAAGCCCCAAAATCTGCTCATCAACGACAGAGGGGAGCTCAAACTGGCTGACTTTGGTAAAAACTAGAAAGAGTACTTGCATCAATTAATAATCCCATTGCGATTCTTTTGTGTCATGAATTGTCTATTATTTGGATCAAAAGTGAAAAGCTGCATTCATCTATATTTTAACATTTTATATTTTACAAATACTGTGTTATACAATTGAGCCATATTTGAAATCCAATGAATGAATATTTGGCATTTTGGAATTAAGCTTTTCAGATAAAGTTTGGACTAAATGTGCCTTTTGGATCTGTTTTTTTTATTCGTCATATTTCTGCTCCACAGGCCTGGCGAGGGCTAAATCTGTGCCCACTAAAACATACTCTAACGAGGTAGTAACACTTTGGTATCGGCCTCCCGACGTGCTGCTGGGCTCCTCTGAGTACTCCACTCAGATAGACATGTGGTGAGTGGGGCTCATCAGGGAGGATTGCAACTGTTGTTAAACACATATTAGACCCCTAGCAAATCTCTCCTTATGTCGATATGACTGAGCGCAGTGAAGGTGCAGAAGCAAATATAATCGTCAAGAAGAAAGAATTTAAAATTTTTTTGTCTTTGTTTATTTCAAGTCTCTTGCCAACTCAGTAATTTTTGGAATGAGCAGCAGCAGACAGGTGTCCTGATCTACAGTAAAGACACTTTGATGTGGAATGATTATGGAATTTAAGCATGAATGGTTCCCCTTATACTTCAAGGCTTTCTTAAATGAATTCCTGCCTCTTTCTTTGATATATTATATTATTAGTTGGACAGATTAAAACCGGCCAGTTTGATCGGAAAAGTTAGTGGTAGTATAAATACAGAAGTTAATTTGAATTTGTCTTTCAGCTTCAGTTAGACATGTATTTATGACCTAATCAGTCATGTCTGTGCCTTCCTGTCAGGGGTGTGGGCTGCATCTTCTATGAGATGGCTGCCGGCAGGCCCCTGTTCCCGGGCTCCACGGTGGAGGACGAGCTGCACCTCATCTTCAGGCTGCTAGGTCAGTGCTGCCCCCTGCAGACAGGGGAGCACTCAAACTTTTAATATGAGCCTTCAATCGCATTACCTCTGGCATGTAGCCCCTGTGGCAGCGTGAAAAGCCCCTCCAGCTGCCACGGTAACGCCTGACTAACATGGTCGATTAAATGTCCCTCCACAGGCACTCCCACAGAAGACAGCTGGCCTGGAATATCCTCTATGGACGAGTTCAAGTCCTACAAGTTCCCCAAGTACAAGGTCCAGCCGCTCATTAACCACGCACCCAGGTAAGACCAGGAATATATATCCTGAACATTTTCTTTTCTACTCAATATGGTATGTCGTTTTGTTACACAAGTTATATTGTGTTGCAGCTTATCAAATTAGGTTATTTGATATATTTCCATGGACATTTTCCACCTTTACAGTTTGTTAACACTCACTTCTCTTGTTAGCCCTCTAATCATTGGAGAGGAAAATGAGCAGATGTTTCTAATCACACCCAGGTATTAGAGAAGTTACTGTTTGTAGAGCGTTTTAGACTTTAGAGCGTTCAACATTAGTAGTATTGGTTTGTTTAGTTAGGAGTGTGTGCTCTTTGCCACTTCCTGTAAGGAAATCCTGTGGAATAGTTTACTGTGTTTCCTTCCTTACACTCGCCAGCATCTGTGAGTCACCCCACCTCTACTGACCTCCCTCTCTCCTGCCCCCTCCCCCTCTCCCCAGGTTGGACACTGATGGCATCGACCTGCTGATGTCATTCCTAAAAGTGAGTATCACTCTATCTGCCAGCCGTGACTGGGATATTAAAAGACATTAGACGTTGACATATTTTGCAGCTATGTTAGGACTGTATCTAGAGAGAAGTGCATCAAGGCGCAATCGCACATTGCTGACTCCCATTTTTTTGTCGTTCTTTAATGACTGCATGTTTCTTTTACTGCCCTGAATTTCAGTATGAGTCAAAAAAGAGGATCTCTGCTGATGAAGCAATGAGACAGCCGTACTTCAGGAGCCTAGGGCCACGTGTGCACACACTGCCAGAGAGTGAGTAATGAAATGGCAACGCAGTAATGCAGACTTGGCATGCACCGCTAGGTACAAGTTGAAGGATATTGCAGTGTACAGTGAGGATCAGTTACAGCCTCATAACAAATACACTTTTCTCCTGGCAAGATGTGAGTTCTGTTGCACTGCTGACTCTTTATGTCTGGCAGGCATATCCATATTCACACTGAAGGAGGTCCAGTTGCAAAGAGATCCCGGCTACCGGAACTCATCATACCCTGAGTCAGGTGAGGAATGATGCACATATGAATGCTTTGATTGCTTGTATTTTTACTGGGATTCAGAGGTTTTCAAACAATGAGGTGCGCCTCCCCAGGGTGTCCGGTAGAATTGAACGGGAGACTTGAGGTAAAGATATTGCATGAGGTGAAAGGGACAGATGCATGCTAGTGTTCTAAAAAAAACAGGAAGTTAGATATTGTAGTTGGCAGTGGATCTGACACAGCTCACGGAGACCGTAACGGTACTTCAACCATAATGTCACAAATGTGTGTTTTATTTTCCTTCTGAGAATGAGCTCAGTCGACACACAGACATGATGCACACATTTATCGAGCGTGACTTACACGTGCTGAGGATTTCATTATCTCGGATGTCCATCGCAAATAACCATCTTTAAATCTGCTTCGACATCACAGAAAAAAGAGGCTCCTTCATCTGCAGAACTTGCCTGGGATTCACATTTTTAAAATGTCTTCAGTATCAAAGTTATCCAGTGATGGTTTCTGTACATCCATATGCGCAATGCAAAGCTGCTCATAGCTAATTTTGCACACTTTGAATGGCACCTATTGTATTGTATTGTATTGTATTAAAAAATGTGAACACACATAGGCTGAAAGAAAATGGGGCTCAGATTGTAGTCCAAAACGTAATTCCTTGAATCCATGACAAAAAGTACCTTGTCTACAACCAACAAAGCATTATGGAAGTTGTTGTTCTTAGAACTAGATTATCCTTCTATTTTGATGTTGTCTCTGGTGGGGGGGACGGGGGGGACTTTGACATCTCTGTAAATATATGTAAAACCAAAATAACTAGGTTTTTCTTTGTTCTCCACTCAGGCAACGGAAAGAGCAGAAGACAAAGCATGCTGTTTTAGATTCTCTGGACTGTATTTTTATTCATTTGGGAAGAATCTCCTCGCTGTACAGTCTCACCGATGGGTCAGTAACCCGAGAAGGCTGTTGGCGTGGAGCATCAACACTCCCCTGAAGCTACTTGGGAAACTTGTCCACAGTGCGACCGACCCCCTTTCCAGGTCTGGCCTGAACCTGGCCCAAAAGAGACATTTATATACTGTACATCTATATTTATTGAAAAGAAAATTTGCTGCTAAATCCAACTACTGTCTAGAATTCTAACTGGCTCGGTCACTTTAATGAGGACATGCAATGTGTATAGATTTAATATTTTGAAGTGGTGGTATTTAAACTGATTTTTTGTTGTTGTCATTTTCATACACAAAAGAACTCCACCTCAATGCTCCTCAGTGTGTGTGTATTACACAGACAAGCAAAGAGGTTTTTCTGTAGCAACTCAAAAAGGTCTGATTTTCTGTCTCAATTTCCACAGTGCTGTTTTTAGCTGCACCCATCATTTGTGACGTTTACTCTGAAGGCTTTTGAGGGCAGCTTTGATATAACTGATAATTGTAACCTAACTGGAGGCTAATATGAGGGCAGTGCTGCCAAGCTCTGTGCAAAAAAGATCACATTCTTGTCGGATGCTGGCATATCATTCCAGGATGCTGCGGTCTCAGTTGTGACCAACAAACAAATGCAGGAGGAAAAAGGCAACGCAGAATGAATAACGAGGGCATCGCCGGATTAGTTACTTCTCCTAAATTCTTCCAAAACAACTTAAATACGTAACTACGGTGAACAACCTTCTCATCCTTTTCCACCTCTGTCTGACACTATCTCCTCTAGTTAGTAACAAATAGGAGGTGCAAAGTGAATCCCCAGTGTTTGACTCCGCTGCCTTTGTGCATTACAGATGTGCTCTCCTCTGCCATTCCCATCTCCATCAACTGTAAAAATGGATCCTTTGTTTTCTGGATTGCCTCCATCATTGTGTTGCATGCCTGCTCTGTTGTATGAGGAAGCACACAGCCGCTAACCTCCTAATTCAGGTAGCACTAGCTATAGTCCTGCCCCTAGTGAATACGATACTGAGTCACAGTCTATTTAACAGTGTTACAAGATGTGTTTTGTATGATATTCTTTAACTTTATTTGTTGATAATTGATATTGGTGTGGGATTTTGTTGCATATGCCCTGCCATATTTGAGCTTTTTTTTCCAGAGTAAAAAAATTAAATCTAAAGTTTAATAAACATGAATTATGTGAACTGATTGTTTTTTCCCTCCTGTATGGACACTTGGCATTGTAAGGCATTGTGTTCAAGCATTCAATGCTTTGTTTATTGAAAATAACAAGACATTCTTCACAATACAAAATTATACAGAATACAAACTGTATACCAAGTCCAGTATAAAAAAAAGAACATTACAAGTGTTAAAGGTTTTTCATTGATTTGAAATCTCGTCTTCATTTAAAGATTTTGGAAAAGAAAAATAGGACATCAAGGCACAGCCGGTACTATCTGAGAAGCATAGTGCATAAAATACCACACAAGTGAAACAGTTTCACATTGTGAACACTAAGGAGAAAAGGTAAATGTATTTTTTTTTTTTTTTTTTTTTTTACAAGATTATAACAATCAAGCTCTCTGCGCAGAATGAGCGGCTAGCCTTTTGCAGCTAGCTACACGTCACTACTGTCCATCACGGACAGGGTCATGTCGAAATGTGCTGTACTTTATCCCAAAAAGCCAGACGTCTCACAGACATCGTGGCGTATGGCTTTTACCAAGTGCTTTTAACCACTGGAATCTGAAGCAACTCAAGTGCAAAAAAACTGAGGTCACATACTGTCTCGTGGGACTTTTCTAAAGCAAAATTTACCAAGACGGACAACAGATTGCTGCTGCTGCTGCTGCTGCTGCTGCTGCTGCTGATGATAATGACAATAATAAGAGACGGATGAAGATCGGAGGTTTTCTCAGACCCTGGATCAGGATTTGTGAGCGGTGGGGGACAGGAGCAGGGAGGAGGGTGTTCCTTCCAGGTTTGGCAGGGGGACAGGCATGTGTCCGTTGATTAGGCTGGGGAACTGTGGAGGAAGAGAAAGGGGCTGAGAGTTAGCGAGGAGGGGACGGAGGCTCTATGAAAGCTGCTTTCCGGTGAGGAACTGCAGCATTGTCACTGCTGTGGTTTCCTGTTTTTTTTTATTCATTGTGCCTCTTCCTTTTCTTCTCTGTCCCCTGTACCTCCACCACAGAAGGAGAAGTCAACATTATTTGTGCACAAAGAATGTGGTTATACTATACAAATAACGCTGCCTAGCTCTATGTCTGTGTCTGTCTGTGTGTGTGTGTGCGTGTGTGTGTGTGACACAAATGAGGAGCAGCTCTCAAACCAGTCCACCCTGTTCAGACTGGCTCCCTTGGGCTCAAACAGGAAGTATTCTCAGGATTTCCTCTCCCTCTCACAAGCGCTGAAACAGGACACCTCTGCTGGACCTGCCTAAGTCTCAACTAGTTTCTTTTAAAAACATCTTGTTGTAGGTGTAATATATGCTTTCTGTCAAGTAAATATCTGAATATCTGAAAATATAGAAGGTCAAGAGTGGCACTGGCTTTACACAGATTCATTTTAAGGACATAGAAGAGCAATGTTAATGTACATGATGAGTATAAGAAACAAATGATTCCATATATGTTTAGGCTTTTAAAACAGGAGCCAATCATTTTATTACCTGTGGCAAATATTTGGAAAGTCTTTCTTTATAATCTCATGGCATTTTTACTCCTTGGAAGGACGGGGATTTTACTGCAGATTTAACTTTACCTGCACAGCCTCACAACTTCCTCCTCTGCTTTGAAATTACCTACTACCAGTAAACAATAACTGTCTGAGCACCCCTCCTATTCTCTTTTCCTGCTATTTTTGTACCCTATGTCTTGACACCTGTGCGTGCGTGCGTGTGTGTGTTTCTCTCTCTCTCTCTCTCTCTCTCTCTCTCTCACCTGGAAGAGGGAGCTGTGGCCCTGCAGCCGGGCGGGGCTGAGCGGAGCAACGGGGCTCAAACTGCTCCAGAAGTGGATGCCTGACAACAGCGGACTGTGAGCCAGCAGCAAACCAGAGGGAGTCTGCGAGGGGGGAAACACAGAGGGAGGGAGATTTTGTGTAAATAAGAGAAACCAGTGAAGACATTTCTTTTAAATAAAAACATAGAAACCAACTGGTTGGAGAGCATTGCTCTGAGGGCTTTGGTAATGCGAAACATGCTGCAATGGTAAATGGACGTGTATTGGCGTTTGGAAAAACAAACTGACGGAGCAGGAAGGAAGTCTGTGGTTTCTCCCCAGAATACAGGGGTGACGTGGGCAGGGGAGGAGGAGGTGGACGGTGGGGGTTGTTGTTTATTGGGGGGGATCCTTAAGCACTTGGAACACCAACTAGAGAGAAAGCATATGAAATCAATTTCTGCCTCTCTCCCCTGGTCTTCTCTGCCCCTCCCCCTACTTTCCCCTGTGTCACCTCAGAGAAGTGCGCCAGTGTTGCAGAGAGACCCAGCCCTGCTCCCATTATTAATGGAATTATTGGAGCATATGGCATCACTTAGGGCCTCTTCCCCCCTTTCATAGGTTGGACTTGCAGAAGATTCCTGTAAATTGCTTGTTTTCCTCTGATCTCACTTTCTGCACCCTCATAAACAGACATTGTTAGTGTATTATGAATAGCTTTCTCAAAGTGTGGCTAAGCAGTTGATGTGGCAGAGTCATTTTGTTTTTTAACATCTCCAATGTAAACACATTGATAGATTATTAAATAGCAGTTGATACGTGTAGCAGAGCATGGCAAAGACCAAAACAAACCAAAATTTCACAGCTGGATTAATTTAGCTCTAAATTTGTGGCAGAACACATTAATAATTGTATTGTAAAATCTTAATCAAGCAGTCAGGCTTTTAAGAGTGTACAAGCAAAAGAGGTTACCAAGCAACTACTGAATGTACCACACTTTACCTGAGCAAATGTACAGTACCAGTCAATAGTTTGGACATGTTTTAGCATTCACTTAAATAGGAAAGCGTGACCAAAATTTGGACTGGTACTGGTGATTTACAACAACTTTGTCCTACTGCTTTTTTATACTTGATTTTATACTATTTGATACTTTTTGGGAAATTTGATGGACATTTTATCCTTTAGGACAGGACAGGACAGCTGTAGACAGGAAAGGGAGGAGAGAGGGGGAAGACATGCAGCAAATGGCCACAGGTTGGCCCTGAGCCGCTGCGTTGAGGACTGAGCCTCTGTATATGGGCGCCCGCTCTACCAGGTGAGCTACCCGGGCACCCACAACCACTTTGTTTTCTCAAACTTTGATTTGAGAATACACATACTTCTATAAGGCCTGTTATTTGCAGCAAATAAACATTCTGGCAGTCATTTTGTCTTTTACCCGACAAAGCTGTTTACTGAAATGATTAGAAAGGTTTAATCAAAAACCAAAGTGGAAAATTCCTTTCTGACATGAATTTATGTTTTTCATACCTTTTCTCTGTCTGTTTCTTAAGGAAGTGTTGGCTCAAGTGACTAATTAAATAAATATAGCACCAACACATGCGAGGCTGTGCCAGGTGTCTCTTGCTGCTCTCTGACCGCTTTAGGGACACTGACATCATACTCTGGATAGATTCCATCATCTCCCTGTGGCCGGCCAGGCCACCACACAGAGGGGACAGAAACAGATATCCCAGAATTACTCTCTATCTTTCTAATTATTATTGGGCTCACTGTCCTTCATCTGTGGCTGGCACAGGGTGACACGACCTCTAGTCTACCTTAAATTATTGAGCGCAGAAATAAGAGAGCTTGTAAACATGTGTCAAATTGCAGCATTGGGTGTGTAAACATGTCTGGACTAGATAGAGATGAAGCAAGTTTTAGAGGAGTATCAGGTGTGTGCAGAACCGACAACGGCAAGTAATTGCATTTTTCCAATTCCAGCATACATTGAGCAAAATGCCCAAAATTCTCTAAACGAGTCTCTAAACCACTAGGCTTGTGTCAGAGGGAGGAGACCCATTTGCACACGCACACAAACACAAACACACCCACAATGTTAAACGCCCAGAGTTGTAGTTGTCTATCATTCAGATAAATCATCTCACCTGTGCAGTGAAGAAGGCAGGAGTGAGGGAGCCAGACGGCAGTGCTGGACTGTTGAGAGCGATGGAGCCGATGTCGCTCCCTGCAAACAGCAGGGAGGGGGATGAGATCTCCAGAGCTTTGGGCTTTTTGCTTTTTGGTGGGAGTCCATCTCCTTGGTTACTACTACTACTAGTGGAGTTACTTCTACCACTGCTCCTCTTCTCAGGAGGCTGTAGGGCTCGCTCCCTGTGCCCAGAGGAGAGGTTAAGGGGCTGAGCACTCAGGTCAGAGTCCTCCTCTTCCTCCTTGGCTATGGGGCTCCAGACTCGGCCGGGTTGGGTGTGGGGAGAGGACGGGGAGCGGAGTTTGGGTAGCTTGGGGGAGACGTAGGACTCGGGCTTGGCAGAGGGAGGGGAGCTCCTTTCATTGTCGTTGGTGCCAAAGCGGATAACGGAGCGCGGCTCCTCCTGGCGCTCCCGCAGGGCACGGAGCAGCTCAGGCTGGTTCTGCAGGGAGCTGATACTGAAGGAGGAGTAGAGACCCGAGCGGAGGTAGTCATTCCGACATTGCTGCGCTGCCAGGGACATCCTCTGGACCTCCTCCTCCCCTTCCTCTTCTTCCTCCTCCTCTACCTCCAGCTCTGAGGCTTCTCCTTCCTGGAGAGGAAACCTTCCAGAAGCCAGGCCCATCTCCACCGCCTGAGGGTCCATCTTCAGGATCTCAGGGAAGGACACAAACTTGTAGACAAACTTCTGGCCAATCACTTTCTTAATGATGTTCTGTAAAAAAGAGAAACACCATTAATTATGAGGAGAACTCTTTACACCATTTATGTACAGCCAACTCATTATTAATCTAAAAAATTAAAAAACAGAACTAATGTTGATTATCACAGGGATCATGACAGCATTTCAGTCCGGCGAATACATTCTGAAACAACTTTTTGTTAGAGGGCTACATAAGGACCGGATTTCTACTGTGCGTTTGCTGAGAAAGAGGAAGTGGAAGTGTCTATCAGGGGAGATTGTGGTTTTAAGAGAAGAACAACAAATGCCTTCAGGTTCTATCAGTTACAAAAGCTGCAATGAGATGACTAGTTGGACGTTGACACAGAGGCAGCTCCTGCACATTTACCATATCCAGTTGGATTCACCTTGTCATAGTAATAGCGCAGGGCTCTGCTCAGCTTGTCGTAGTTCATGTTGGTCTTGTTCTTGCGTAGCCCCCACAACTTGGCCACTTCCTCTGACTTCAGGAGCTTGAACTCTCCGTCTGTGGACGTCCAACATATCAGGTGCTTGTGACTTTGGTCCAGCAGCAGCTGCAGCAGGAACTGCCACAGAGTGATGGCGCTGTCCATACCTACAGCAAGACATGATCAGTGAAAACATTTGACTCGGATAGAGCAGAGCACTTTTTTAAATGTCTAATGTCGTCCTCCTGTGGCATTTTAATAATAAAAATGGAACATTGTCACCCTGAGATGTCAGCTGACAGAAAAATCATCAAAACTACCTACACATCCACTACCTGCCAGATGCTACAATGACAGAATAAGCACAAAATGCAAACCTCCGGGGAAAACAAGCCTGGTACCTCTTTACGCTACTGTGGTCATTACCTCCTATATTCTAGACTTGTGTAAAATAATAAATGTATGGATAAAACATACTCTGTGTGTTTAGAGAGACTATTTGGAACAAGAAGAGTTGAGGTATCATCTTAATTAAATGTTTTTTGCTGTGTGCTTTTCTGCATACAGACTAAATTAGGTTATGGTTTGAAGAGGGAACGGCCTCTAACGTGGTGTAAGGACAAGTAGACCGGTGATGAATAGAACAGTGTGTTTTAAAGAGCGTAGTGTAATGTAGCAGCAGCAGAAGAGAAAAAAAAATACGAGGAGGAACAACAGCTCAAGCCAGAAATATGCTGCGGTTCAACCTGGCCCTCTCTCCACAGGAAGTATGACTGGCCCAGGGTGGGTTATTCCTTTAATAGAGGAATGTGCAGCCTCGAAGCTCCTGTCTGCCTGCTAGGAGCTCACATATTAATAGTGGGGAGGCGGGGTTTTGAGATGCTGTTTTCCAGCATCTCACATGTGAGATTTTGCTTATTTCTCAGTTTGGTATCATTTTAAATTGAACATGTTTGAGTTTGGGATTTTTTTATCAGACAAAACAAGCTATTTGAAGACATCGCCTTGGAATCTGAGAAACTATTTTAGAAATAGAGAATATAAATCGATGATGAAAATAATCTTTAGTTGCAGCCCTACACCAGAGAGACATGCACAGATAGGTCTAAAACTAAATACTTTTTTGGTACCAACTGTAATGAGTCCGTAGCACAAAATAACAAAAACTGTCAAGTGCCAAAAGTTGGCATTAATTCCTGTTCAGGTATATAGATGATTTGTAGTCTTTACTTAATAAGATATTAGCTTTTTGTTAAATCTGAGTTTTGCCGATTTTAGACTCTTTCTTTTATTTATCCAGCTTTATTTCTGCAGCTGCTTGTGTGATAAGTTTGGCTTCTTTTATGGTTAAATAAAAAAATGTATCAAAAAGAGAGGTTTTGGTATTGCTCAGGTATTATTTCTGACCTGGAATTGAGAGATTACTACACACACCCCTACTTACTGATGGATCTCATCTTGTATTCTTTGCCGTCTTATCTGTGGATGCGAGGAGCAATTAGTGACTGATGCTATTTAGTATCAGTCACTAACTGCAAACACAATGACAAACAATGATAACAGACTGGCCTTTCAACCACTACATATCTCTTACCAGAGAGGAGAGAGGGAGGGCTGAACTCATTTCCGACACAAGCTATCCCCTGAGTTTTCTATCTGTCATGTGAAACTACAAACCTGTCAAAGTCAGGACTTCCTCCTATTCTACTTCCAAGGACAAATGTTGAGGAGTGGGGATCCCACAGCAGGGGAGCATTTTCCCAGTCCTGCCACACTTCCCACTGAAATCCCAAAGGGAGAGGGTCAAAAGATCACATCATTGTCCCCTTTCCACAGCTCCACCCTTAAACCAATCTGAACCCAGACTTCAGTTTGGCTTTTAAACGTGGTTTGTCTTTTGAACACATTCTTTGAAGCAAAACTAAACCTTGGCAACACAGGGCCGCTGAGCATACAGGTCTACAATTAGAACAGTGTGACATAAACATTCACCTTTGCAAAATGCTGCAAATAGCACGAGGGACTTAAATTACTACTGTAGGTCAGACATACCTCCTACAGAAATCAACAGATTTGAAATAAAGTACACTTAAGTTATAATAACCTTACTACTGATACAGTTTTTGAATATCAGAGTGCCTGCCACTCAGAGATAAATGTTATAGACTACAGTCAATGTGAAAACCTCAGACATGGTACATAATTCTTTCTAGGAATATTCCAGGAACATTGAGGTGGTTTTGGTCCGGAGTCAGGAGCCCTGCTGCGGATGCTCGGACTGAGAAGTCTCGCTGTCCGCACAAAGCCATCCAGTGTTGGCTGAACGGAAACTGCTAATGAGATTAGATGGTGTGTGCAGACATTACTTAGCCATGACTAAATCTGCTCTCTTCCTGTTAGCAGACGGTGGAAAATTCAACAGGGGCCCGTAGGAGAATCATCTCTAAAAAGCGGCCATGGACTGTTAATGCATCGCACGTCTTTTGTTTGCCTCTGTCTGGGGAGGCTACAGTAGCACTTGAAAGTTGCGGTAACTTACCCTAACGTTAACTGTTACGCACAGGATCCCGATTCTGCCCCACTGACTCGTTTTCAAGATGTTGCTCGGACCGGAAGACGGCTCAATTGTGTCCGCATCTAACCCTGTACTATTCTTGCTTAAACACTTAAAAATACACTCGATCTGACTTGGTTAACACAAGACTAACACTTTACAGAAAAGATACATGTGCGGTGTGAATACAGTCGCTACTACTGGTAATAATGCATTATTCACTCTCTAACGTGCGAGCCAACAAAGCGCTGATCATAGAAAGATGTCCGTGTAGTTTCACGTTACCTGCGATCTCTGACTTTGGAGTTTTCCCTCCGCGAAACTTTATGGTGAAGCTGGTGTGATTCCTTGTTTTTCCATGCTTACTTCTGGTCTACACAGTTGTGCTGGACTGAAATAGGATCCAGGGCTTTTTCTTTTTCTGAGCAGGAAGTTGGAGCAGGCAGACACAGAGCCGGCTGACTTCCTCTCCCCGATGATTCCCCAGGCAGTTTGCCGTCTGTGTAAACACACTTTTCCTCCCCTCCTCTTCTCCTCTGCCTGCCCGCTGACGGCCAGCAGTAGCCCTACTCGTTGTAGGCACACATGGTGGTGATGCAGAAACCCCTACAGCCCATAAACTGACATCATCTGTCCGCAGGCTGCTGTGATGCTTTCATGAGCGCCTCGTTACTTCCGATACTTTAATTCACAGGCCAAACTGGTGTGACTGGATGTCGTGTCCCATTTCGTTTTCATTATCTCAAGTATCTCATTACTTAAGTAAAAGCAATAGCAATGCTACATTGTTAAAACACTTCTGCAAATCATACATTCCAAATTGTACTTGCTTCAAATTATAATTAAAGCTAAAGTACTCATTATGCAGAATTGTCGTTTCAGATTTAGGCCTATGCTGAACTATCTGTATCACTTTAATGTTGTAGCTGGTACGTGGGGGTATAATTGTAATTATGGAGCTGGGAACCTAACCTAATATCATTATGTATGCGTTGATTAATTAGTGTGTTAATAATAAAACTCTGCAAAGTCCTAGAAGGACCCTACAACCTTAACTAAGGCTGTCAAATAAATGTAGTGAGGTAAAAACTACAATGTGGAGTAGAAGTAGTATAAAGTAGCATAACATGGAAATACACAAGTGCAAGTACTTAAAATTGTACATTAGTACAGTTCTTGAGTACTTACATAGGCCAAGTAGCCTATGTAAGTACTCAAGTACTTACATGCTTTCTCTTATTTCTTTTCCAATTAATGTGTGATTTCATTTTTATTAGCCTGAGCCATCTTGAGAATGAAATTCACTTGATTTACTTGTTGGTAGTAACACAATTATGAGTTTGGTTATTACACTCAAAATAGGCAACTAGTATAAAAACTCATCAAGTTTGGCTCCTTCAAAAACCTGAACGCGTCCATTTTTTTTCCGGTGCATTTCTGCGAATAAACTACGTAAACGCATGTGGGTCGTGGGTCAGTGTGTCCAACCCATGGTGAAAACATCTATGTGACTGGCCTGTGGAGGTCAATGGTCCCCAGAGGTGTGACACTGGCGAGGCGCGGCTCCCGAGCCGTGCGTCTGATTGGCGGCTGAACTTTAGGTGGCTGAAGGTGGTCCCCTTCGCGAGCGCCGCGCAGCGCACACTGAAGCAAAGTCCCGCTGAAGCGCAATGCCTTGTTTTACTGTCCACATCCGAGATGAGTGGCTGGCAGTGCCCTGCCGGGATACCACCAACACCATCCGGTGGCTCGGCCAAGAGGCTCTTAAACGTTACGTAAAGAACAAACCAGACAACGGTGGCATCACGGCTGTAAAGGACACTCGTTTTGTTGTGCGCAGGTGCCAGGGTCTGGGTTTGTTGGACGCTGATGACACCGTTGAGGATGTACTGGAGGATAATGACTTTGTCGAGCTCGGTAATGACCGTATGCGTTTAAAATATAAGAAATGTATGCATCACATTTTGGAGACAGCTTTGCTACTTGTGCGTAATTGTGTATGCTTAGTTATGTACCAACGATATGAGACATTAAGATGTAGTTACAGTGTGAATCATTAACGTACTTACAGCCATTGAAGGCGACACCATGTCTCCTGACTTCATCCCGTACGAGCCTGGAGTTTCTCACCTGTATCCTTTCACAAGCATTTGTGCCATATGTTAATTATAGTGGGTAGCCTACTGTAGTTTGTACTAAATACTATCAGTTTTTAATTTTCTTTATGCCATTACATTGTTTTCAATTGTGGGTAACAATGACTTTTGAAAGAATACAATAAACCAGCAATAATAAATAAATAACAGGGAAGGGCAACATTGTATTTTGCTGAATGTTATCCTTAGTTAAACTGTGAAACAGCACAGCAGCATACAAGGAACCTGGAGAGGTAAGTGTTTAGTTTACCCATTCTCTATTAAAATATTAAAACAAATTATGCCAACTACTTTGGTGTTACATGGCTCTCCCTGTGCAGTACATTTCCTTGGACGGCAACACGTTGACATCGACAGATCTCGTCAACTTAGGAAGGGGACTCTACAAGATAAAGGTAATAATCAACAAATTGTGTTTGGTGTCATGGCTGGTCTCTGTAATTTTTGACTCAAGATACTCATTCATTGAACCAACATTTTCAGCTCACGCAGGAGGCAGAAAGAAAAGTTGTGCAAGCCAGAGAGCTTTTGGACACCATTGTCAAAGAAAACAAAGGTTTGGATACATTTAAGAACAAAGAGCTAATGTTAGCCAGTTACTGCAAAAATACAGTATTTCAGAAATCAGTGATCCCATGTATTGAGTTCTATGTATCTCTCTCTCTCTCTGGTCTTCCAGTTGTTTATGGAATCACGACAGGTTTTGGCAAATTTGCACGAACGGTCATTCCTGTCAGCAAGCTCAAGTAAAGACAATATTTTACAATCTGTTTTTTTTGTAATCAATGTTAGATCTTGTATTGGAGAATGAGCTGGTTTTATGTGCTGATGTGTGCTTTTTCCACAGGGAGCTGCAGGAGAACTTGGTGCGGTCACACTCAGCAGGTAATTAAGCTAAATTACGATTTAAAATGTCAACAAGTCAGTGCTCCTGGCAATGTGTTTTAGGTTTTGCTGTATTTGAAATCACCCCCATGGATGTTATGGTGTGTAGGTGTTGGAAACCCGCTAAGTCCAGAAAGGACTCGCATGCTGCTCGCTCTGAGGATCAATGTTCTGGCCAAAGGGTACAGCGGAATTTCTCTGGAAACCCTTCATGCAATGATCAAAGCCTTCAACGGTAAACCATCAGCCATACTTTACCTTCTCTGACCTGGGATATCAGCTTCAGTTGACTGCTGATTACTTTCATTAGTGATCAGTATTGGGGAAGCGGATTGTCCTATGACTAATCTTCATCTCTGACTTACTTGGCCCCTGCAGCTTCCTGCCTCTCCTTTGTCCCAGAAAAGGGAACAGTGGGTGCTAGTGGAGACCTGGCACCCCTTTCTCACCTGGCCCTGGGGCTGATCGGAGAGGGTAAAATGTGGTCTCCCAAGAGCGGCTGGGCAGATGCCAAATATGTAAGATCTTAGGGATATAACTGTCATAATGAGTTTTCCATGGTTGGACAACAATAACTTGCTTAATGCTGCAGGAAATGTGCCTTTTGCTTTTAAGAGTGACAGGTTGCAAGGTCCAACAGGAAAACATATTTGCTTTTTGGTGCCCATTGACCTTTTACATGTTTTTGTCCTTTTATCTCTGGCCAGGTCCTGGAGGCCCATGGACTGAAGCCAATATCACTAAAGCCTAAAGAGGTAATCTTTAAAACCAGTCATACTCTCTTATAGTTGTTTTCACTGCATTAAGGAAACTGGTGTAGGGTTCACTGGGAATACAATGTGCCTTCTCCTCAGGTACAGATTTTAGAAGAACAATTATTGTGTTAATATTTACAATCATACAAAATATAGCATTCTCCTAGTGGCTTCTTAAAGTGGGAAATGCGTCCCTCTCACTCTTTCCCTTATAGGGTCTTGCTCTGATCAACGGGACCCAGATGATCACCTCCCTGGGGGCGGAGGCTGTGGAGCGAGCCCAGGCGATTGCTCGCCAGGCAGACATCATTGCTGCTCTGACCCTGGAGGTGCTAAAGGGAACCACCAAGGCCTTTGACAGTGGTGAGCAGCAGCAGTGAAGAAAATCCCAAAACTAGATGGAAAAATGTACCTTAAACGTTTTGTATCAGTTTCATCCTTCCTCATTTTCTGGTGTCGTCTGCAGACATCCATTCGCTGCGGCCCCACCCAGGACAGATTGAGGTGGCCCTGCGCTTCCGCTCGCTGCTGGACTCTGATCACCATCCATCTGAGATAGCAGGTCAGAGGACAGGTCCATATTCTGAAACAGACAAGTAACACAACATTATATAATAACCACACAAAGTCATTGTAATACACTTAACATCTGGGCAGCACTGTTGCTTTACAGCAGGAAGTTCAAACTGATCTTACCGAGCCACAATTGGTAAAGTTAGCATGTTACAGTACTGCCATATTTGTGGGAGTTTCCTTCCAACTAAAAGAACACAAAACATCTGTCAGGAATATTTCTGCACTTGATCAAGGTGGTTTCAGGGCTGGAGCACTGCACTGTGGCTCCCCGCAGCCCATAAATAGGTCATGAATGGTTCAGTTGCAGAGGGTGTATCTCCCTAGACAGATTAATAAGGTATAGCTTTTGGTAATGTTATGCCTGTATTAATGTGTGTCATCTGGTGTTGGTATGTTTTTCCAGCGAGCCACCGGTTCTGTGACAGAGTCCAGGATGCCTACACCATGCGATGCTGTCCTCAGGTAACCTCAAGTCAACTTTATTTATACCTCCCAAAATTACGAGTGCTTAAACTGTTGTTCAGTTGTTTCTGAGCATACCTTTTTGTTTCTATACACAGGTTCATGGAGTCACCAATGACACAATAACATTTGTCCAAAACATCATCAATACAGAAATCAACAGCGCCACTGACAATCCTGTATCCTATCTTGACATAAAGATGACTGCCCAGACTACTACGTAAATTTAGATGTTATATATTGGATTTTATTGGAAATCAGAGGTGATTTACTTTTCCTTAACAGCCGTACAAGATGGTATTTGCAGAAAGAGGTGAGACCATTTCAGGTGGAAATTTCCATGGCGAATACCCAGCTAAGGTATGTATATTTGTGACTTATGAAATATGTTTTGGGTATTTGTTGTAGATTTTGTTCCCCTCTCTTTCATTGCCATTTTCTTTCTTCTAGGCTCTGGACTTTTTAGCCATTGCAGTCCATGAGCTGGCCTCCATCAGTGAGAGGAGGACCGAAAGGTTGTGTAACCCGTCTCTGAGTGAGCTGCCTGCCTTCCTCGTCAACGAGGGAGGACTCAACTCAGGCTTCATGATTGCTCACTGCACCGCTGCTGCCTTGGGTTAGTGTGCAAAAAAGAAAACTGAAATCAGTAAAGTGACTTACATGAAACTTTATGTTAAATAAAATGTATAAATGGTAATACAACTACCATTTGGATGGTTGAGTTAAATAGGTTGTAATATGGAATGTTGAATTTCAGGTAGAATATTTTTAACAAAAACATTTATGTGTTATAAAGCTAAACTCCATTTTAATATATTTATCTAATTTTACGTGTGTCCCTTTTAATTCCATGTTATAGCATGCACATTAATTCCAATTTTCTTATCTGTCTAGTTTCAGAGAATAAAGTTTTGTGTCATCCATCGTCTGTGGACTCCTTGTCCACTAGTGCTGCCACAGAGGACCATGTGTCCATGGGAGGCTGGGCTGCTAGGAAGGCCCTGAGGGTCGTGGAGCACGTGGAGCAAGGTAAGGCTTCTCAAAATCCACGTATGACTGGACAATTGCTACTATTACTATTTGAAAAAAACCCCATCCTATTACAGTATTTCTAAGGCATAGATATGGGCACAAAAATGCTAAACACATTGATGCAGTTTTCTGACTGAAACGCCAAATGGCTAACTTTATAGCAATAACAAAATCAGTTACACAGGCTGCTACATAGTTGTGTTTATCGAGTTTCATTTGAACCAAGACATACATAAATGTAAACAAACCCTGAGAAACAAGAGAAACAGAAACCAAACTACAGACAGCCATCACAGCAGCAGATTAAAATTAAAATATAAATCTAAAATAAAAAAACTCATATCAAATAAAATAAAAAAAAATTATATTGTGTCAATACAGACAAAAATACCTTTCACCTTGGTCGGATCCCTTCTTGTGGGCTATATCTGGAGCATATGCCCAATCAAACAATTTCACAGTCCAGTACACACATCTCTTTCCCACATGAAAATTACTGAATTACTCAGAAATCCCCTCATTTTCCAGTATATCTTCCACATCCTTTTGTTCAACAAAGTCCAAGAATGGTCCCTAAACCTGTTTGAAAGTATCTTGTCTATCCTTAACCATACATGTTATTCTTTCCATTGTTAGGCAAGAAGACATTTCTCTTAGCCACCAACCACTGCTAGACCTATTCACATCTTTCCAAACAAGAGAAATGCAGTAGGCACATATCTATAAGTAATTTCATCTATTTTTTAAAGTTAGAATCAGATGGGTATAGACCCAGGATGATTACTTTGGGATGGAGAGGCATATTAACA
>NC_045740.1:4453157-4461982 GCF_008692095.1 Etheostoma spectabile
GAAATATCATTTGTGCTACCTTTTTCCAGAAGTCTTTAATTTTATTACAGTCCCACAAACAATGAAACAGAGTCCCTTTTGAGTGATTGCACTTGTAGCATAAATCTGGGTTTACCCTAATAAACATAATATGTAACTTTGCTGGGGTAACATATGTTTGCATTAGCCAATTATATTGTAGTAACTTAAACCTGGTATTCACAGTGTGTTTCTGAGCCTTAATTCAAATACTACTCCAATCCTCCAGTGTTATGTTCTCTTGAATATCTTCCTTCCACAAGTTTAGTTTGTGCTCAGAAGATTCGGTTGAGTTAAATATTAGCATAGCTTATAAAACTGAGATTCTATCCTTGCTGTTGCAATTGGTTGACAAGATATTGTCTAACTTGGACAAAGGGGGTTCCGCAATTTTTTGATTCTGGGCAGCCATTATGTAGCTCCTTATTTGTAAGTATTTAAAAAAGTGTTTTCTAGGAACATTGTGTTTTACAATGAGTTCTTCAAATGACATAATACTTTTATCCTTATACAAGTCTAGAATTTCCCTCAAACCACTGTTGGCCCATAGTTGGAAGCCCGGATCAGCGCTCCCAGGAGCAAACTTCTGGTTCCCCCATACAGGACTGAAGGCTGACAGAGTGTTTGTATCACCCAGAAATTTCTGCGCTTCGTACCAGACATTTGTTGTATTTAAAAAAAAAGGGTTCTATGTTCATTTTCTTAGTTTTTTTATATCATCTGAATAGAAATACAGATTAAGGGGTAACTTGGGATTTACTGACGCCATCTTAATCTCCATTAATGCAGGGATAGTGTCTAAGGAAAAATAGTACATTTAGGTACAAAGCTGAGCTGCCCAGTAGTACCACTGGATATTAGGCACATTGAGCCCCCCCCCCGTCATATGATAAGGACAACAAAGAGAAGCAAACCCTGGGACGTCTGTTATTCCAGATAAAAGCAGAAAAAATACTTTTTAGTTTTCAGAAAAGAGAAGGTGGTGGCGGCAAAGGAATGTTCTGAAATAGATACAGAAGCTTAGGGAAAATATTCATTTTAAAGATATTAATCCAATTAAAGACACAGGTAAGGATGACCATCTATCTAACGATTTAGTTATTGAGTCCACGATGGGGTCATAGTTAGTTGAAACTATCTTATCGGTCTCTGGCACAATGCGAATGCTAAGATATATAAAACACTTAGATATATTGAAAGAGGTGATCAGAGGTGTAGGTTTACGTCTTTCCTCCTCCTTTAGTATCATAATTTGTGATTTTGCATTGTTAATTTTACAGTCCGAGAATATTCCAAACTCTTTATTTAAATCTAGAAGTGCTGGTATCGAGCTTTGCAAATTTGTAAGAAACAATATTACATCATCGGCATAAAGTCCTATTCCATGGTCTATTTGGTCAATTTTTATGCCTGAAATTTCGGGGTGTGATCTTTTAGCTATAGCTAGAGGCTCCCTGACGCCCCTGTATGAAGCCGTTGTGATCTCCACCTACCAAGACCGGAAGAAGACCCTCCAACCTCCCAGCCAGTGTTTTAGATAACACCTTAGTGTTGGACTTCAGAAGTGAAATAGCACAATATGAATCACATTTAGAAAGCAGCTTGCCAGATTTTAGTTGCAGAATAATTAGGGCACCTCTCAGCGTAGGGGGTAGATTACCGTTTTCAAAAGACTCCAAGAACATCCCCAGGAGAGGAGAGTGAAGATTTTTTTAATTTTATTTTTTTAATTTCTTGTAAAACTCCGACCAGATTTAAAGTGAACAGATGTCATTCAACCTACAATTTCCGTACCTATATTGCAGTGGATCTTTAAGGTATTGGAAGAGTATTGTGAGTTTTGTTGAATCCAATGGCTGCTCCACATGGACATAAAACATATAATTTATGTGAGATTCCCTTAGGATTTTTAAAAAATATGAGTATCGACACATTGCAAAACTAATTTAGGTTGAAGTAAAGCATTTTCAATTGCTCCACAATCTCGCTTTAAGAAATACATAGTTTAAAACATTTATGATTTAATCCAAATGAGTGCTGAATGCTTTTTGAAGCGCTATTTGGGATTTGATAATCCTACATTATTCAATGTAATGTCATACTGAAGATTTGGTCCAGTCAATACACTCTAATGTGTTCAGTATGCAGCATTGCAACCTGACTGCAAACACTTGTCATTTTAACACACCAAAAGTCACTTACCACTAAAAAAAAAGGCCTAACCGAAATAGGACATTTAAAAAAAAAAATACTATTCTTTTGCAAATTCAAAACCTGTGCATTTAGTCACAACTAATGTTTTCTGTGATCAGTTCTTGCTATAGAGCTGTTGGCAGCCTGTCAGGGTATTGAGTTCCTCCGCCCACTACGTACCACCACTCCATTGGAGAAGGTCTATGACCTCGTGCGCAGCGTTGTCAAGTAAGTCAAACAGATGTGGCTAAGGTCCACTAAAATTACATACAGGATAGTTAATATTTATCCACTGTTCCATTTTTGACTCTCATCTATTTTGCCATTAACAGACCATGGATTAAAGACAGATTCATGTCTCCGGACATTGAAGCTGTTCACCGTCTTCTACTTGACCAGAAGGCAAGTGACAATTAATTCTCTCTGTGGCTAAAAAAATGTATCAAATATACTGTATATGTACATATAACTTCCAGAGGGATGGCAAAATTGTAATTTTTAAGTGACATGTTTGTATTTTCAACTCAGGTGTGGCATGTGGCCAAGCCTTATATTGACAAGTATCAGACAGAGTACATCCCCGAGTCCCGTCCCGGCTCTCCTACTGCCTTCTCTCTGGAGCCTCCAGCATCACCGAGGAAGCGTGTTCGTCATGACTGAAAACATGTCAAATTTTTGTTATTTTGCAATAACTATAATTAAAATCTTCATTTATTGAAACCTTTGTGAATGAAAATGACCCACAATTTTTGATTGAAGTTGCAATGTTGTTTTGACCCTTGAAGAATAAACTCATACGTCGATTTCTGACATTTTTAATCATTAAGGATGTCTTGTTGAACTTGCATATAGCTTACACACAGCCTACCTTACGAGACTGTGCACTAGAATTGTATTTATCTAAGCTTTTGTTGTCCCTTAAAATGTGCGTAATTTAGTTTTTATTGCCACAACTACCTCAGCCATTGTACAATTTTCACATATCAAATGATTTTAATGATGTAGCACAAACATTACTATGATTAAATGTTTTTTTCTGGTATAATTACATGACATTTTAAATGATTGTCATCTGTATATTTCCATCTTAGACAACACAATACAAGTTTTTAAAGCTCCACTCCTGAATGGTTTGTTTGATTATGTAAATCCTGCTTTCTGCTCGCTTTTCCTGTTAATATGTCTGCACATTTAGGGCATGTTTGTGGTTGACAGAAATTACTTATTTAATGATACACTCACTTATTTCTGGTTTGTCATCACAGTATTTTAAGATTACTTTTAGGATTAGCAGTGGTAAGAAGTTACTGATTGCAGGAGTAGTTGCAATAGATAGATAGATAGATAGATAGATAGATAGATAGATATTTATTGATCCAAAAAATGGGAAATTATGGTGCAGTAGTGATAGATCTCCTGTCATTGTTCTGTCACTAAGCTGTTAGTTACTTTCCACCAGAAACCATGTATCAGTTGGCAAAGTTAATACAGCGTAAACACTCAAAGAGGAATGTGTTCTTGGGTTTGCACACTGCTTTTTTTCTCTGTGTGCTGAACCTTAGGGATGTAAGTCTGACAAAGGTTTCCTAGTCCACCTAAACAGCACCTACCCGTCCAGGCTGAGACGTCACTCTGCCACCTTGAGGTGCTTTGATAACCTGAGGAAGATAAGTGATCAACAAATCCAAAGGTTACACAAACAACTCCTCACAGTTAGTAGCACAAAGAGAATTCTGTTGTTTACAAAAATAAAGCCTTTGGCCCCATGTGCTTAGCCCAACTTAACAAAATTGTATCGTTGCAATTTTCTGTTGAAGAAAAGAGTCTCTTTAAAGGTAACACTAGAACAACAACGCTGTCAACCTTTTTTTTCATTATAGCACCACACATAATGTTTTACACATTAGATTAGATTAGATTAGATTCAACTTTATTGTCATTACACATGTACAGGTACAAGGCAACGAAATGCAGTTTTGGTCTAACCAGAAGTGCAATAGCAGTAAGTGCAGGATATATACAATGGTCCTAAGTGCAAGACATGGATATGTAATGAATAAATATAGGAAAGAATAATATTATAAACAGAGTTTTACAGATGGGTTTGTCCTATGAATACAAAATATAGATAACAAGTATTGTGAGAAGATTTACAGCTAGGAATTTGGTGGATTACTATAATTGCAAATGTTTACAGATATGTGCAAATGCATAATATAATAATGTTTACAGATTTTACAGGTGCGTATGTACTATGAATATATATATATAGGCGGCTATTATTATTGACAGAATTTTTACAGATAGCACATACACATCATGCTAAACCCGCAATTGTTTCAAAACATTCATTCATCCATCTAATCAATATAAGCAAACCAAACATTGTATATAAGGTTTAGAGGCACACTTTACAAACGTTATAATGATGTGAACTACTTTGTAGTTATAACTTTTAACAATTATTAAAATTTGATGTCCACATATTTTTTGTGATCTACTTTTGTATTTTTTTATATAATTAGAGATTATCAATAGTTACAAACAATCCACAATGTCCATTTAAACTATATTAGGCTATTCAATTTCCACAGTTAACCTTGCAGTCTCAGTATGGGTAACGCAAACGTTACAGGAAAATAAATAACTGACTTTGTAACTAACACAAAGCCCTGAAACGTTATTGATAGCAGGGCAAAAAGCAAAAACGACTGACAGTACAAGTGGTGTCCATCACCAGAGCCGACCATACAAAATGATATACGGTCAGCAGTTTAAAAAGAAAAACACATGTCCTTCGAGCCGGATTCGAACCAGCGACCTAAGGATTTCAGCTGTTACGCCACTACAGTCCTCCGCTCTACCAACTGAGCTATCGAAGGGACGACAAAACATAAAGTCGCTTGCATAGTTATATTCAAAGCAACTTTGATGAAATATCATTTTGTTCAATAATCTTGGTCTTATTGTTAGGGTTAGTTTTATATTGTTTGACATAGCTAGCTAAGATAACGGTCAAGTATAGCATACACAGTGTTGCTCAGTCAGTGACTGACTGGCCAACATTGCTCTCTAGCGGACATAACATTTTTTGTTTTCTTGCTGCGCGTTCACGTCAGGTGAAGTACTATTTCAGCAGTCAGTATTGCATTTTTTCTCTCGACCCAACACCATATCATTTTGCTAGCAAACGCAAAACTCTTGTAGCCTACTACTATAATTAGTTTTCTATTAAAGTAAAGTTACCACTGCGTCGACTGAAACTCGGAAGACATGGGTGTAAATAAAAACCATTATAATATGTCTTAAAACAAAGACTCGCATTGTGAAAAACTAAGCTAACGTCAATTACTTTAAATCAGAAAGGTAGCTAGCCTACCTGTTGGCTACCCGCGCGCTAAATTACCTTCGTTAATCTGGTACAGTACTGATTGGTAGGATGGTTATCAGCTCCACAGTGGGAACAGAGGGGGCATTGTCTAAAAGACATTTTTAGCGAGGCTTGTTACCCTTTTTTGACATAGGCCTACAAAACGCATTCAATCTACCATGTTCCTCGTTTTTCTTTTACCTTAAATTAAGATCAGCACTCAAGGCACACGGTGTCCACTGGCAGAGGACAGATCTATCAACCCCTCAGCTATCTAAAACTCAAAAACGTGTTGTATTTGCTGAACTTAAAGCGGACAATGTAATGTTTGCAACCCGTTATAAACAACCTCATGACTTGTCTATTCGTTCTTGGGCCTGTTCCTTTCTGGATGTCATATATATGGAGCTCTCCCCGGCTCGCATAACTGGAGCCCCAGGAAAGACTTTGGACACTTGGCTCAGTATCGCTGAATCCTTGAAATCCATGTTGTAGATTTGTGCTACAGCTAGCCTTCTCACTTCTATCTGTGTGTGTGTTTGGTCCCTTTTTGTCTTATCCCGGTCTCTGTCAATGCCTCTTATTTGTTTGTGTTTGTCTGTGTCTATATCTTGTTTTTGAGCTGCAGACATCATGCTGTTGTGGTTTTGTTGTTGTTTCCCTTCTTCCCATATTTCTTCTCTTTGTTTTAGAGTGAAACATTTGAACGCACGGAAGGATTGTGGAAAAGGTGCACTGTGCCTTCTTCTGTGTTTGTAGTGTAGCCTACTTTTTGTGCGTTGTCATCTGGACCAATGTTACCAATGTACTCTTATGTTTGGCTGTTTAAATAAAAAAATGGGATCACAAAACAAAATAAAAAAAATAGACAGGAGTAGGCTAGAAGATATCTGTAGAATAGAAATATGCATATTTGCCTATAAATGGTACACAAGAACAGGACAAATGGGACATTTCTAGTCGCAACTTCTATTATCAATCTGAGCAATGAAGTTAAAGAAACCCTTTACTGAGAGTATAAATGTACCAGATATGGTCGTGACATCTCTACAAGCAGGTAAATGAATCACATCTGCTTCTTATATCATGAGTAAATTAATAATTTGGAATTTAAAACTTGAGACATAAAAACACAGGGATATGTCCGTGTGATGAGCATTAAGGATGACTTGTATTCCTCTATCTAAAACATCAACAATTTATAGTCTTGAATACTATCATTTCTGTTCTCTAAATTAATAAACTGATCCTCAATAGTCAGTTTTAAGAAGCCTAACTCACACTTCTTTTAAACTAAATCCAATTGTAACCACTGGGTGGCAATATTCCCCCATTTTCATACGTACTACATCCAAATAAATATAATTACTTTCTTAACTAAATTCAAATTTTGGGTCAGGTCAAATCATTTCCTGTTGAAATCTATAGTGTGTGTGTGCTTCCCTTCAGGCCTTTGAGTATCAGGACATTAGGGGTTTACCAGCTGATTGCATGTGATGATGACTTGTAATGTGTTATATCACAATCCTTATGTTTTTGGCACATTGCCAGATTTAGTGAGCTTTTAGTTCTGCTTGGGTCTTGCTTCATTTGACAATAGTTTCAGTTATATTTTCTCTGTACTACTAAATTTAACTTATTTTCAAGTTATTTCAAATAAATGTTAATATTTTTAAAATAAAAAAAACAAGGCATGATTATATCTAAAACCTTTTTCCACGTTTTGCAAGAATAGGGCTTCACATTTGTATGGATTCTTATATGAGTGTTCAAAAATGATGTCCAACTGAATCTTTCCCCACGTTTTATAAGAATACAGGCCAGTATATGTCTGGAGTATCAGGCGTTTATACAATTAGGACTTCAACTTGAATGCTCTGCCACAAGTGTCACATTGGACACACCTTTTACCTGTTTGTTTTACCTGTTTTACGGTGAATCTTTAACAAGTTACGGTTGTTTACATTGTTACTGTGATTATTGCTTTTGTGACATCTTCTCTTTGGTTTTGACTCTGCATTTCTTTTAGTTGATCCTGAGTCTCGATGGTTGCTTCCTTTCTGATCTTGGTTCCCAGCTACAGAGAGGAAGACGCTGGTAGTCACTTTTTTGGTTCCTTGTTCACTGTGGTTGCTTTTCTCATTAGGAGGAGTCAACAGAAAGGTTAGTCCTTTGCTTCAGTTAAGCTCCTTTCTCTTCTGACTGGTGCAGAGTTCCTCCTGTTCTTTCATCTGTGGAGGCTCTGGGTCCTCTTGGTCTTGACCATAACTTGTATTTATTTAGAATAATTCAATATACAGTAACTACACAGTCTATGGTCTAGATGGAGTTCCTCTTCTGAGAGTTCCTCTGCTGGTCCTCTTTGCAGACATGTTGCTGAGGGAACTCTGGGAGAACAGAGGATATAGAACATGAGCAACTACACACCACACGTTTCTATTTAAAGTCATGCATGTTCGTTTTTTAAAAGACCAGGTTCTGATTAAGATTTTCACACGATATCCAGCCGCATAAACAGACAATCGATCTTTTATTCTTAACGTTACTCGCAATAGCTTTTTTTTTTATTTTTTAAATCCAAATATTTCTTCAGCGGCATCAGTTAGTCGCTCGTTGACAAACTCTCAAAATCTCAACTGAAGGAGTTGTTTAATTACAAACGAAATAATAATCTGCGGTAACACTATAATATCCTCGTCAATGGACTGTAGCTTGCTGCCGTAGACAGTAAAGGCTTGCAGCCAGCTTAGCGCCTGCATTGTTTACTTCCGCTGGATGACACACTGTTAAGTTCCCGGCAGGGGAATTGAGTTAGCCTTTCGTTCCGTTTTAATGTCGTTGCTTCAGAGGTTGCACATGTTTGTTGCTTCATTTCACAGGGAAACAATTGGTTATTCTCACTGTACTGCTACATTTAACTGAGTTATTTCAAAGGAAACAGTGAAAGAACTAAGACATTAACAGGGTGGAAGAACTTAAACAAGTAAGTAAAAGAAGCAATAACACACTGCAAATAAAAAATACTGTGGTTGCGTTCAAAATGTTAGTAAACATGCCAAATTAGTAGCGTCGTTGTCAACATCGCGCTTTCGTGGCTTTAACCGGTGATATTTTTTGTCTAGCCTCGAATCCTTTTGACAGTGGAATCTATAATCAGTATGAAATATGAAATGTAAATAATTTATTCCCAGCCACCACAACTCTGTTGTGTGTGTGTGTGTGTGTGTGTGTGTGTGTGTGTGTG
>NC_045740.1:4461992-4463917 GCF_008692095.1 Etheostoma spectabile
GTGTGTGTGTGTGTGTGTGTGTGTGTGTGTGTGTGTCCAACTGTCTTTGGGAGGCCCAAGACCTATCCACAATTAAAGCATTTTTGGAAAGTACATTTTGGCCACTCCTCACTTCTTCAAAGGCCTGTTTAAGGGTTATGACTTGATCTAAAGGTTCAGGTTCAGATTAGGGTTAGAGTCCGTGTTGGTGGCATTCCGTTGTTATGGCTAAGGTTGGACTACCCAGCTAACTACAAGCTTACTGTGTTTTATTCAACATGTCTATTGACTTGAGAGGGCTTTGGCTTCATATTAGGAATCCAGACAATTTATGGATGTTTTATGCCCCCAAGACCCATGTAAAACACTGCTGTAGATAAACTACTCTATAAACTATAAAAGCATATGTTTGTTTATATTCATTTCATGGTTGCTAGAAAACTTTGTAAAACCCCCCAATTTTAATTGTTATTTATTTTAGTAATTTTAACCAACACCCATCATTGTGTTAAACAATTGTAAATATCCCATATTGTCCACCCACTACATGGCAGTGCATGCACCTATTGCATAATGCAAACTTCTCAAAGTGATCCAAAAGATATGCATGCTATATCTTGGAAATATAACTGAAATTCCTATGAATGTGAATATGAAATGTGTTATAACTTGTTATGGGAACGATGCTGCATACAAATTGATGCATTAATAATGGAAATCTAATAATGTAATACATAAAATATTATATAACATTCTAAAAAAGGACCATTGTGTACTTGATTACTTTTACCTTTGATACTAAATATATATTTTCTTTGTCTTTTACTGTAGTATTTTGGTATTGCTACTTTTACCTTGTAAAGGATCTGAGTACTTCTACCACCACTGGGAAAGGGTCATAAAATGTAAACCGAAAACCAATGAATCTGTTGAGCCGAAAAGTGATGATAATAATTGCTTTCAGTGAGGTTTATTGAAGGCTTGTGATGATAAATAGCAATGCTTGCTGGCAGGCTGCTCTCTGTAGATGTCCTCTTCACCCAAAATGAAGATATATATTAATCTTGTCCTGACTTGTCAGACAGAAATGTATTACACATGTAGCTGCTTCAACATACAGTACAACAACATGGGGACAGACATGGAGCTTAAAACAGGTTCCCGCTGTTGAGGCAGCAGACATTCCTCTCATAACACAGGCAGACTTGAATCTTCTCCATCCTTTACCGAGATTATCATCCGGTCTGCCCCACAACTGAGAACCCAAGGGGAGCTACTTAATCTCGCCCGCCTTAGGTAAAAGTCTAAAGGGTGGCTCTTCAAGACATGTTACCATCACTCATAACCGCTAAAAGACAGCTTCACAACATAAACATAGTTATCCTCAATCTAGCACCAACTTTCAAACATTTTTTGGCTTTCTTCGTCATTAAAGTGCATTTAAAAGTTTAAATACTACAATTAAATGGCACAGCAGGTGGAATTTTCTCAAAATAATGGAGTTTTTTTTCCTCTTAGCAAAGTTTTAGCTCAGAACAGCCCAGAGGCATCCTCATGATTAACAACAGCCATCGGTCTTCAAGTTCACCATGTCTGTCACATTGAATTTTGGAACTTATGCCCTTTGTGTTTTGCTATGCAACAAGGATAAAACAGCTTCTTACATGGGCGTATTTTAAAATGGGCCAGCACAATGATAATCAAATACTCATAACACTGACATTGTGCCAACCACATTTCTGTGTCTGAGTCATGTCCATACTGCATGCCAATACTATAAAGTGTACACTAAGTAGTAATTTATATAGTATATAGTGCACTATTTTGGAGGTTACTGTTGATTTGTGTACTGTACACTTTTGGGCTGACAGTTAATGTAGGGTGTCCATATTTTGATTTACAAAAAAATGGACACTTGCCCGGCCTCGAGACACAAATTCAGACAG
>NC_045740.1:4463927-4481360 GCF_008692095.1 Etheostoma spectabile
GGTTAATGAACATGCTTTATTATGCCTCACTGGTATAAAAAATGTAAAAAATGTAAATTATGTAACAACCTGTATCAAATCCTCTTTTCAAATAAATACATATGAAATATTGTTCTAAATATGACGTATTCTGTGTCAGCTTCAACTTGATGTCTCTTAAAACCTTTTCAATGTAATAATGTAAGTTTTTTTTCGGTGTCCATGTGAGCGTTGAGATCTCCAGCTCCATAGAAACTGAAACAAATGTGCTAGCTTTGCACACGGTGCACTCCGCCTCCCATTTGTCCCGACGGGGACGGTAGCCTACGTGGAACGTTTTTTTTGCAGTTCAACTGTGAAGTTACAATTACGCTTCGCATTTTGTGTTCAACGCTGCTCGGCTGTCTGATCTGCTCCCTGTCTGTGCGCGTTGCAGAGCCGCCCACAAGGCCGCCTCTCGGGAATTACGTCACGCAACAAAGTACCGTAGTATTGTGTGCAAAGCGCCAGTCAATTTAAGTACCCCCCCCCCCACGGACGACCCGGACTGTACGTGAAAAGTGGACGTTTGGTCACCCTAAGATAATGACAAAACCGTGGGTGGATCTCTGTGAACATGTTTTTTCCTAAACTAATCTTCATGTTTTCCAGGAGCATCACTTTTTCAAACTGTGAGAAGAGTTTCCACTTTAGGAAAAACATACATTTTTTGTCCACAAGAGTGGATTCAACTACATCTTCACAGAATACAAGATTTAGACAAAAAAAGAATGAATTGTGAAGCTGCACACAATTATAACAAACATGGGGTGCTGCCCATCAATAATGTGAGATACAAGATATAGCCAGCAAAAAAGAAAATAAAAATAAAAAAACATAAACTACAATTTTGTGTTTAAAGGGATACAGTGAAAACTGACACTTAACATATGTCCAGTCCTCCATGACATGTAAACATGATCTGTAATATAAATTGTCCACATGTTTGGCTGCTCCTCTGCTTTTTTAGCTATCACCTATCAGGTACTCAAAAGAAGAACTCACACCTGTGGTTTGTATGTTAAAACCTGTCACTGTTTCCTCTCCCATTGTTCATGATACTGTATGTTTTGTGTGTGTTTTTATTCATGTGGCAGATGACATAACACAGACTTCAGCCCTCTGTGGGCTTTCCGATCCCCTCCCATAACAATAAAAAATAAAACTGGGACACATCCGCCTGCCTGGCTTTTATGAAGGTGAAACTCCCCCAGTTCCTGTGTTGTTGTGTCCACTATTAAAACCAGGCTGTGCTCAGTCATCTGTTTAGTCTTTTCCTGTGAAAAAAGAGAGCATGTCAAAAGGTGATGTAAAATATTGAGTATAAACTTCCAGAAGTGTCTGGATGGAAAGGGTTGAGGGGGTGAGGGGAATGTGTGTGGAGGAGTAGTGGAGGCCTTTGCTGTCCTAAGTTGTATCAAGAGTCGTCATCATCAGTATAATATGAATAACTTAACTAATAAGTTACATAATTAGAAGAGTTGCGTTCTAGCACTAACATTTACATAACACAAAGCCTGTTTCATTTTTGTGTCGTTTAAGATTGAACCATCTGATAAAATGTGGTTGAGGGGCATGTTATGGCTAGGAACAAGCAGACAGATAGCAGTGATAAACGTCATAAAAATGGAAGCGTAAAAGCAGAAGGTGTTTGGAGCCTTTAATGCCTGGCCTGTGGGCAAGGCAACTATGCCTGGAGCATGTCTGGCTTTTTGTCTGGCTTTTACAGGAGAGTAGACAGATTACTTGCAAGGGTTGAGATGGATCAGTGAGCTGAAGGTACTAGGTGACATGGCAGCGTGAGGAGGGGCAGAGGGAACCATATCCTTTTACAGTCTGGAAATAAAGTAGGCCAGCGGCGGTGGAACGGCCCCGCGTCTCTCATCTTATTGGGCCATTAGTCGACGAGGCCACAGCAGCACCACCGGCTGTGAAGGTCCAGCACCAGATTGTAGCAGACAAGGAGATGATTTAACATGAGAGGATTATTTCATCCCCGTATTTCATTGAACTATAGCCCCCCTGACTGTACTGTAGTGCGTGACATTATTCATGAATACACTTATCGGCAGTATTCCCACATAGATACACTGTTGTTCTTTAATCATACTACTAAACCTGGTGTGATCTTTTTAATGGAATAAGAGAACAGTGTTTTATTGTTTTATTCTTAAAGGAATAGTTGGACATTATAGGGCATTTTTGTGAAATTTTGTATTTTGCTTTCTTGCTGAGAGAGTTATATGAGAAGATTTACACCACTCTAATGTCGTGACTGTAAATGTGAAGCTACAGCCAGCAGATGGGTAGCTTAGCTTAGCACAAAGACAGGAAATAGCTAGCATGGCTCTGTCCAAAAGTAAAAGCACCTCTAAAGCTCTCGTAATCTCTAAAGCAAAGAAGCAAATAATTGTATTTCCCAAAATGTCAAACTCATTTAATGATTTGACTCAGTAGAATTTAAGTTAAGACAACAACAAACAGCGGAAGGTAAATAGAATAAAGGAATGTCATGTGCGTTGCTTTCATCCTGCTGGGGGAATACATCACAGACTGGCCAAGATTAGACATCCTTCTGCAGCATTTTTCACAGTGACTACTGGGATTTAAAGATCGTAAAAACATGTAAGTGAAGTGATGTACAAAGAGAACTCCCCCGGCGAATCATCTGGAGACAACCAAAATAACCCATGCAAATTTAAAAACACAGACATGAACCCGGTGCAGAAGAGGCTGTTCCTGTGACGAGAGTGGCAGTATTCAAGGAATGTCCTGATCTGGGATGCCTTAAGGAAAAGACTTTGCTCATGACCCCTTCTTCTCCTACACACCCATGTGACAGGATGATTCATATGACAGGCCATATGCACAATGACATTACTCATAGTCATGAGTAATGAGATTACTATACATATTCTTAATGACACTGTTCCCTTTTCATCTTCATTCATCAGCCTGTCCTGTCTTTGGCTGTCTGCTCCACATTTTAAAGCTTTTACATAATGTCAAATTATTATGATATGTTGCGTTAACCACTGGCAAAGCGCCCAGAAATATCATATGACAATGGTTTCTTCTTAAATGTCTCTTTTGACTCAATGAGGTTCTACTGTTAAAGTAAAAATAAAATGGTGTGCAACTGGATGATTATTGGGGTCAAGGGTTGTGCGACCCCTCAGGTCCAGGGTTGTTGTCTGTCTGACAGGGTAGGTAAAGTGTAGTTAATGTGTGGCAGTTAGAAATAAGTGGTGATATGTGGCAGGAATGCAACACAATGGCATACTTGTCGGTCAGAGCTCTAGTGTCTCAAGTGAGTGGGTTGTGCAGGCAATCTAAATGTCTCACTTACTGTTTAAGACCAGTGTTTTTCTACTCTTAATATGATGAAAACCATGGGTGCTTATTGAGAAAGGCAGAGATAAAAAGTAGGCTAAATGCGGATTGAGGATAAAATAGGCATGTATAGTTTGAGGCTGATAAAAAATGGTCCTATATGTAGATGAATCATCATCAAAATCAAAACATCCCCTTTATATGCCAACAAGTCTTCCAGAGACGGTTTTAATATTGCTTCTTTTGAAAAGTCGGATTTTAGAAACCAGCGTGGGCGGGGTCTAGGAGAAGACAAGAAGGGGAGGGCGGTGCTTACCTCTTCATATTCCCAAATGTCAATGAACTCTCCACAGCAAGTTGAAGCGGGCTGGAAATATTTAAGGATAATCACTGCAGAGCGCTCAGATACCACATGTATCCACCATGACAGACCGAATAAGCTCACGTTCAAGTCTGTTGAGTTTCTTAGTATCTGTAACCGTTTGTAAGTAGTTCTTTTTATATCGGAAAGCAACATGTAGAATTATTAACAGCTGGATATCCTTGGATCAAACGGGCGCGTTTTTTGCTCCTGCGGAATATACGACAGGTGACTTTATGTAGAAGTACAACAACTCCTCCAGGATGAGACTGTGGACTTTACTTGTCATTATCCCGGTGTGCGCATCCTCTCCTCTGTCAGCCGGTGAGTTTGAACTTGCGTCTAAAACTTTTACGCACCCACTTCATGAAGATGTGAATTATTAAAACGAGCGTTGCACTCCTGGGAAACGTTGGGTCCACGTGCCTCACAGCATCCTAAGTACACACATTCTAAGAAAGGGTGTTAAGGGAGCGGGAACCGAACACGCAACCTTCTTGGTAGCCTAATCCCCTGTCATGCCCGACATAGGCTATTACTGGCGTTTTTCTCTTACTTTCTCTCAAATGATACTAAAGTTAACGCACCTTTTTCCTACCAGAAACGTCTAAATCCAAAGGTCCAGCTGTGGAGAGCCGCTGCTCCGGCCGAGCCTGCAACCCGCTAATGGGCAACCTGGCCCAGGGCAGAGTGCCGAGAACTCAGTCGGTCTGCGGCTCCAACTCCTCGGAGCCCTACTGTATCTACAAAGAGACCGCTTCCCCGCGTAGAAGGGGGTCCTGCTCGGCCGCAAAATGCAGCAAGTGCAACTCTGCTATCCCCAGCCAAGCGCATCCCCCCTCTGCCTTGAGCGACTCTTCTTTCCGCTACCCTGACACTTGGTGGCAGTCGGCAGAGGGGGTGAAGGAGGAGACGCTCCAGCTCGACCTGGAGACGGAGTTCCTCCTCACCCATGTCATCCTGGTGTTCCGCTCACCCCGCCCCGCTGCAATGGTGCTGGAGCGCTCCCAAGACCATGGTCACACATGGAGGGCCAGCAGGTATTTTGCCAGGGATTGTGAGAAGGTGTTTGGCATGTCAGAGGGATCGCCAATCGGGGAGAGTGGAGCAACTTGCACCTCCAAGTATTCAGGAGCTTTCCCTTGCACCAGAGGAGAGGTGAGTAGCCCACAGTGGCTGGTCTAGAAACATTTACATGGGATGGAAAGTGGTTTTGACAGTTTGGCATGAGAGGGGTGTGGGGGCCAAAATAAAAATACTACTTTTTCAGAAGAAGCAAATAACTAAAAAATGTTTTACTGAGTGAAAGGATGTATCACCTTACTGGAAACATACCATGATGTGAGCTTTATTAATTATGGATTTTATATCCCTTTTTTTTTTTTACATGTTTCAGTGCTTTTGACAGCGTAGGGACATAGAAGTGCCTGAAAGCTCGTCACAGCTACTGTATAAACAAGAACGCTGACAGCTATTAGTAGTCATTTAGTAGTTTTTAAATTAAAATGTGCAAAATCCTTCATTTAAACAACAGGATTTAGAAAACTGATAACACATGATCTTATTGTCACAATATGGTTCCAGAGAAAGTTTGCATACAATAAGATACCACTTAATACCCTAATCTTTACTGAATTAACTTTTGTATAAATACATGTGTTGTAGGTCATGGGGCCAATGGTAATACTCTTTGAGGTGCAAGTATGATGCTGTAGCTCAGAGAAAAGGTTTCAATATTGGATTGTAATTTTATTTCTGAGATCTGAGAGTGACCACATCAAATCTCACTGCCAGACATTCCCCCAGCACTTCAAAGCAGTAACACTCACCATCTGTTCTGCTCTTGTTGTCCATTTATTGGCACCAGGATGCACTATAAGCTGATATCACACAACCCAGTGAACAGTTGCTTTGTAAACTGACCTCCTCTGAAGGGCTGCGGGAGACCTTTTTTTGTTAGGTTATCCTTCTAAGCCGCAAACTGCTTGCACAGCTAGAATATCAATGTTCACTTTTACCTGTGATGTTCTCTCAAAGCATTTTTTGAGCGTCATCACAGGGAGGTCTGTGCCAGAAAACTATTTTTGGTTAATTCATGAACAGACCGTTAATTCACGCAGAGGTGTAGAAGAAAGACTCTCACTGGATAGTAAAGATTTGTTTCGCCTCAGACCACGTTGGGAGGTTCTGGTTGAATGTCTGAATAAATATATGGCTTTGACTGATCTCATAATTGCAGTGTGTTTGAAACAAGTATGTGTCTTGCTACAGTATGTCAGCTCTCTTGTGTAAGCCCCTCGCCCTTTATAATTAGTGTCTCTGTTGCTCAACATGCAAAGAGGTCCCCAAAATGTTGTGTGAATGTAGAGTTTCAGTAAGAAAGTAACACTTCAGACATCATTTACTTAGTTTAAGTCTCTGCTTTCAGTAATGAGCTAAAGTAAAAACATGGTCAATACAAGTGAAGTTTTTCTTATTGCAAATCAGAATTAGCTAATTTGTCAAGTGCCATAATCATACAATAAAACCTGTAATTGACATGTGTACTGTATCACTAACCAAATGATGTCATAGCACGAATTCCCTCTTGTGCACAATACAAACAGACCATGCACTTATGGATAATTGTATAAAATAAGTATGAAAAAGGGACATTTTCGAGTGTTTTCACACTGATGTATAGAACTGAGGAGAATATATGAGAATTAGATTGAAAAATAAAAGTATGTATTGAAGATAACGTTTGTCCTATTAATGTTATAGTTTGGGTCTGGAACTTTTCCACTCATGCTTCCTGCTTTCAATTTTACTTCCATAAAAAGCCCAACTAAATCCTATTGTGTGTCTGACAGTTTTCATTCCTGATGTTGCGATGAAGAGTAAAAAACCATGAGCACAATTTCAAATACAGACAGAGAGGCTGTATCTGAAAGATCAACATTCAGCTAAACTTAACGAGGGAGAACAAGAACCATTTATCCATGTTTACATTGGAGCTCGTCGGATTTTCCTAGAATAGCAGCTATTTGAGGAGCATGAAAGATGAACCATATTGATGCCTGGTTTTTATTTGGCAGACCAAGAAAAAAAGAGAAACTGACATAATGTTTTTGCCATGGTCTGTCATTGTCTCTTAAGTCAGTTTCTTCACTTGTTAGAGAGTCTTTTACA
Source organism: Etheostoma spectabile (assembly GCF_008692095.1). Classification (NCBI taxonomy): domain Eukaryota; kingdom Metazoa; phylum Chordata; class Actinopteri; order Perciformes; family Percidae; genus Etheostoma; species Etheostoma spectabile. Next base: position 4,470,811 of record NC_045740.1, read on the forward strand.
AATGGAATAACGCAGATTTAAAGAAATGTTCTCCTCTTCTTCAATGCCCAGGTGATCTATCGAGCTTTGTCACCCTGGCACTCTGTGGATCCGTATGGACCAGCTGCCCAGGACCAGCTCATGATCACCAACCTCAGAGTCCGTCTGCTGCAGCGCCAGCAGTGTCCCTGCCAGGCCAAACATCCTGGTGCCGCTGTCCTCCCCACAGACCACTATGCCATCTATGATTTTATTGTCAAAGGCAGTTGCCTTTGCAACGGTCATGCTGACAACTGTGTACCAGCCGGGGGATACCAATCCAGCCAACAGAAGACCGACAACATGGTGAGTATTTTTAAGATGGAATTTTGTGAACATACAGTTTGCAGGTACGTGATACTCCACCAAGGAAACACTCTTGCTCTTGGTCTTTTGTTTTGAAAATGAACTAAGATGTTGTGTCATGCTGAAAGCTTCCTTTTTTTTTTAGTCTCAGTTTTTTTGTTTATGTGGTGAGAGGGTTTGGTTTGGTTTAGTTCCCACCACTCCCTTGTTACTCAGCTGTGAGCTGGTATGTGCTGCTTAAGTGAAGACTGGATATTAGGCCACAGCTTTACCTACCATTACAGGGATTTAAGGATGTGGAAACTTTAATTATGGTGTTCAGCCGTATGCTTTAACAACCTATAGTCTCTGTTGTGTTATGCTCTTTACTGTAAATGGAGAATAGAAGCACTAGTTTAATTCCAACATGGTCTAAAGGGGTGTAGACATGTTTGACAGACAGTAGTAAGCTGCACACTGTGTAACCACTGTGGTTGTACATGTAGATGTTGATGTGTTGCAATACTTAAGATGTATTACGCACATCACATATAGATGCGAGGCTGCTGGAAATCAGACTCAATGAAAAAAGTAATGCCTGTACACAGACTACAGACCACAAACTTTATTTAAATGGATAATATTTCAATCTCGTCCACATCTTTGTCAGGCCAAAACGTTTTAAAATAGTCTCCACATACAGAATAGGGTGAGGACAGGCGTGGTTAACCATCCAACCTGCCCCGGGGGTAAAAACACATTTTAAAACAATTAACAGTTTAAGAAGAATACAACGAAAAAATTTTAAATACACATTAATCCAACAGAGTGATAGTACATTATACAATATAATACAATACTCAGTATGCCTCAGTACTACTTGCTCACTTTGTTCCTGAAGCACTTGTAAAAAACATACAGTCAACAATTAAAAGATGCCTGCAGATACAATAAAATTTACAAGTTTCTGTCCGTGGTGTTTGCCTGGCAGGTCCATGGCAAGTGTGTCTGCAGACACAACACAGCAGGTGACCACTGCGAGCGCTGTGCACCTCTCTACAATGACCAACCCTGGCAGGCTGCCAATGGCATCATAGGAACACCGCATGAATGCCAGAGTGAGTGATGGGGCAAGAAAGTCAAATGCAGAGTAGGACACACAGCATGTAGACATATCTCGAAAATGAATTTAGTCTCATAAATCACATGTAACCTTTCAGACTCTTGTGCATGATAAATAACAGAGCAGTTCTTCTTTTTCATGTCAGCTACTGTTAGAGTTATCACTGCTATCACTAGGGCTTTGAGAGTTCAGCCGAGGAATGAAAAACATCTCGTCGTGTTTGATTGTACATGTCCATCTAAACCTAGAGTGCAAGTGTAATGGTCATGCCAAGAGCTGTCACTTTAGTCGTGAATGGTGGCTAGCGACAGGACGGCAGAGTGGTGGGGTGTGTGACAACTGCCGCCACAACACAGAGGGCCGTCACTGCCAGAACTGTAAGAAAGGCTTCTTCAGAGACCCCAGCCAACCAAAAACTGCCCCTGGCTCCTGCAAAGGTAAGACCCTTAAAGTAGTAATAACCTTTGGCATCCCTAAACTTAAAGTTTTTTTTTCTGAAACCATAACTTTGTTTGGATGAATGCCAGCAGAGAATTCCAATTAAGAGTGGGAGCCTTTGATATTTTGAGGGGAGTAATGGAGATTAGATGTTTCTTTTGACCCTTTTGAGATTAAAGCAGATTGATCTCTTTGATAAGGGTATTTTCCCCCAGCACCTCTCTGAGTCACTGCATTCCCAGGGATGAGATAGTAAGATGACTCTAGTCTTCTCCTTAGCAGGAATGATGGGGATGACCACACTGTTTTGGAATTTGACTGTAATTGCAAACAATGAAGGAATTTCCCATGGAGCATGCAAGCACATTTTGCTCATTCTTGCCCTTTCCCTTCTGCCAGGCATGCTGAAGCCTTATTTAAGAACAAACATGCCATTTTTGGACACAGACAAATCAAGTCTGTAACAAAAGTCAATCCGTCATCACAAAGGACCATCAGCCGGCAGGTCTCACAGTCCAGAGACGGTGTGATTGAGGGTGTTTGTTTTTGCTGCAGCTGCTCAAAGCATGTGGAGTAAATACTCCCCGCTTGTTGCTTACTACAGGATGATGATAAAATACAGTTAACTTTTATATTGCCACAGGAATTCCCTGTGTACACTCTAAATGGCGTTGTTTGTGCTTCTATAGGTATGTTTGTTCTTTGCATACTTTCAGGCTTATAATGTATACTTTGTGCTTCTAGGTCCGTGCCAGAAAAGGAGACACATAGTTTGACCTACAAACAGAAATGTTAACATGCGGTCCTCTTGTTCTGTCACCCCTCTCCTCTGCAGCCTGTTCCTGCCACCCTGTAGGCTCTGTCCTCTCAGGAGGTAGCACTCTCTGTAACCCTAGCAGCGGGGAGTGCACTTGTAAGCCCGGTGTCGGAGGCCCCAGCTGTGACAGCTGCATGCTGGGATACTGGGGGCTTGATGAATACGGCTGCCGTCCATGTGACTGCACAGGGGACTGTGACCCCTACACCGGTGACTGCATTTCTGGGTGAGCGCCAAGACTTAATACCATATCCATATGTATTTGGATTAAGTGATGTGTGGTGTAGAATTGAAGTGCATTCTGGATGAATAACACTGAGTGGAGCCCTGCCTCTGAATGGTTTTACCTCTGCGGCACAGCTCAGATGTGGAGGTCTTCTATACAGCCACCGGCCACATGGGACACAGCAGCAATAATAGTGATACGGCACTCTTTAGGGTAGAGGAGCTTTTCTCTGCACTGCACCACTCTGGTGAGTCACAGGTCATATCACACATAATATTCGGCACAATCAGCCCACACAGAAAAAAATGCAGGTGTTTTGATCTTAAAATCTATACATCATGATGAAGTGATTTATATAATGATTTATATGATTTATATATATATTTTTAATAATGTTTCATTTTTTTCCAGTGAAATGTGAATGTGTGGAAGTAACCCTTGGCATCGCTAAACTCTTCTGTGCTACGGAGTATGACTATGGTAAGTGCTATTTGACAGAAGGAATTCATTCAATTTGGTGTAAGCTAATCATGGCAGTGAAGGAGGGTGAGGCTATGTCTGTCACGCTAAAACCCATCAGATCTGTCTATAATACAATTCCAGATCTTAGAGGTTCCACTCGCATTGAGTTTTCTTGTAAACAAACATATTTTCTCTTTACATTCATTGCAAGTCACCAAAACCCATCATGTGTCAAATTGAATGCATTTTCTCACTCATAAAACCTGTGCAAAGCCAATTTTATAGAAACCATTGGCAGGAATATGTATCTAATCATCTTCCTGCACATGAACCAGGACAGACAAAACAAGACCCATTCACAAAAACATTGCTCCACAGCGCTGCTAGTGGTCACTAACTCCATAGGATACCTTTTTAAAGAAAATTTGCATTGCACCTCAAGGTCAAAATTGACGCAGCAAAGGCCAAGACATCTGACCACAGCCTGGATCCCTGATTCCCATGTTGCAGCTCGATAACATCTTTTCATTAGGCTCTCCCTTACTCACAGGGCCCACATGCCCCCAGTGTATATATTATATAAAATTTATCTCCAAAGCCGAGACTGAGGAAAAAGAATCCTGATGACATCAGTTTGGTTATTTCCCTAGACTTGAAAAGCTACTCCAGGGCCACAGAACACATTATACAACTAAGTTTTCTGGAGCTCATAGGTTTCTTCATGACAAGTAAACTGATTTGGTAGTGTAAAATTGGTGGAGTTCCCCTTTAACCTTTTGAAATGTGTCTATGCTTCAAAAGAAGAAAAATATGAGAAGTCAAAATTTTATTTTGTAGTTTGTAGACTGCTAATTTGTTGAATGACTGTTTATGTTGCCTTGGCAGTGCTGGTGGTGAAAGTAATGTCAGCTCACGATAAAGGCTCCCATGCGGAGGTAGAGGTTAAAGTCAAGAAGGTCTTGTACCAGAAGCCTCAGATGAAGATCCAGCGGGGAAGTGTCACACTTTACCCAGAGTCTTGGACCACCCAGGGCTGTACCTGTCCTATCCTCAACCCAGGTCAGCTGCAGCCCCTTCCACACACACAAATGTATTGCTCACAATGCAAATGTAGGGTTGTTATAGTGTAGTTAGTAGTAGTTATAGTGTGGTACAAAGTATGTTTTAGTCATTTCTTTTCAAAAATTACATTTTTTTTTTTTTAGATGGGACCAAAATAACTATTTTGAACCATGTTTGAACTGCTGTTGTGTATGTTTTGTTTTAGTCACATTTTAATTTCCATAAACTAGGGGAATTTAGCTTTCAAATGAAGCCTCATACATGCATGTTAGCCTTGTAGTTCCGCTGTTATAAGCTTTTCCCTTTGGGAACGAGAAATAGACAAAAATCAAGCAAAGGAGGTGGATTTTAACAGGTTAAGTGAACAAACTGCCAGCTTTGTGCTGAAAAGAGGATCTTTGTCGCTGCTCATGGAGGCTTTGAGTGGGTGCCAATGTCCTAACATTAGTCATTTAAATTGGACATCTACAGCTTAAAGATTAGAGCCACCTTTCTGTTTTGAGACTATTCACATCTACCACTCTTACAATAATCATTTCTGGCAACATTCATCCAAGCCATCCTTAGCAGTACAGTATTTAACTGGTTTATTATAGTTATATAATGATGTGGGTTCTTTGTACATGAGGTGATTTTCTCCTGTTTTGTGTATTTTAGTGCCAATCTTAGTAAAGTTTAAATGTAATAAAAGCTTATCCTCTGCTCTCTTCTCCAGGATCTGAGTATGTAGTGGCTGGTCATGAGGACTGGAAGACCGGCCGACTGATGATCAACACCAAGAGCCTGGTTAAACCATGGAAGTCAACCCTGGGACGCAAAATCCTCCACACCCTCAGAAAAGACTGTGGCCGCTGGTAGGGCATTACCAAGAATTGCAGTGGACAGAGGGATGGAAAGGTATGATCTGTGACATACAGGAGTAAACAAGGGACTGTTCGAATTAGGCATTGCTTGGACACTAAAATGAAAGCAAATCCCCATGCCTACTACAGGGATTTAATGTTTCTGTGGAGTCCACAGCCCCAGGAAACAGCTACTACGCCACAGTGCTGTGGTAAAAATAAGCACAAACCTCGCCCGACTACAGTCACTTACTGTAAGAGTCAAAGAAAACAAAGCTGATGTTGGAATTTTATTCCTGTCTTACTGTATTGTATTTTCTAGGTAATTTATAAAACAATGCATGTTAAATACTCAATTACACCTTATTTCCTGGGTAAGTTGCTGTCAGACTTGATGAGCCATTTAAGTCCTACAGTATAAATTTTACTGAGAGCTGTTTACTCTAAAGTCTTGCAAAGGCACAGACTGAATTATCCTTGTTGTCTCGCAGATATTTCCGATAAATCATGAATGAAGTCAGAATGTGTGTGAGTGTGGATGTGTGCATTTGCTTGATGTCCTTGGCAGAGAGTCTGGAACTGTGCAGGTCAGAACAAGTAACTCCTGGATGAAAAAAAACATTAAAGGAATCAAGCGGCTTAATCTGAACAGCTCTGCTCAGCTCCGGCAAACTCGCCCGCCTGCTGTCTGACAAGAGCAAAACACACTCTGCTCCACCCTCTCTGGTCTGGAGTACATGCAGCCGGCTAAAACACTCAGGATTGAGTTTGTTCTCACAGCTGGTTCAGTTACAAGAGTTATTCATTGTCAGATTACTTCAGTCAGACTTGATTCTGTGAGGATTTTCTGCTGTCATCGCCTGACCTGCTTCTGTATGAGGAAAATTCACACATCTCTCAAACCTGACCGTGTTTGTGTTTGTGTGTTTGTGTGTGTGTGTGTGTGTGTGTGTGTGTGTGTGTGTGTGTGTGTGTGTGTGTGTGTGTGTGAGACAGAAAGAAAGCAAGCACACACTCTCTTAATATATGCTCCTCTGTTTGGCCTGTGATTCCTGCTGCCCCAAAATAAATATGTATTAAAAGCCTGGGTATTCATTGACATTGGCATTGACACCAGTTAAGAATAGGTCTGGTTTCTCTGTCTCCAAGGAGGACACACTCTGTGAGGATATATGATGTATTCTTCAAACATGACATCACTGAGATGTCCTTGTCCCAAAGACTTTACCAAAATAAGAGAAAGGGGCTGGAGATTTGGTGTGCATGAATGTATTGTGCCGTCAATGTGATAATTGTAAGGCTATTTTTGTGTGTCCTATATGTTCTTTTTTAAAATCTAAACTGCATAAACTACACATTAGGGTGCTCATTGTTAATACTTCTGGGAAAAGTCTGTTTCCTTTCATGACAACATTATGATGAAACACAAGACTATGAATAGCCTGAAGGGTTTTACTGTAACATCTTCACGAGTACAGGTGGCTGACTGATGTTTGTTTTAGTACCGCCTTCCTTTGGTTAAAAGAAAGAGAAATACACCTTTACATCATCAGATGTTCATCGGTATGCTGAACTCTTAAGCACTTATAAATATGCACACAGTAATTGATGTAAGATTTATAACAATTTATTTCTTATAAAACTACCTCAAATTAAAATAGAGCAAATAAATATAGAAATATAAATATTTCATTGCAGTAATTTCTTCCTCAAAACGTCTTAACAACGCAATGAAGCAAAGCATTTTAAGGCGAGGTGTTCGCCAAAACCTTTTTTGCATGTTACTATTGCATATCTTTCTTTTGCATATTTCCTAAAAGAAGCACATTATAACATAACTAAAATGACAACACTACATTTCTTCAAGATATGCCCTTTGTGTATTGGCTTGATCCTTTGGAAAATAAATACTAGTAAGCTGCTGCTATGACACAAGTTTTTTTTTTGCTCTTGCTAGAATAATTACCTAAAGGTACTCAAAGCAGTGGAAATTTAGGTTGGAGAAATATTAAATAATTGCTATCAGTCTGCAGAGGTTTGTTGTCTTTGAGCTTTCATGCTCCTCCTGGTTCGCCTTGAGTCTTGCTGCATGCTTAGTAATCATCTCCCCGGCTCACTACCTCTTTGTAGGTGGGTCTGAGTAGGATGGTGTGCTCGTACTGGGCGGTGTAGCTGCCCTTGATGTCACAGAGAGGTGGGTACGGGTCTATGATGCCGAGGTCACACAGATTCTTCAACGCCATCAGGTACTTGCTCTCGCCGAGGCGGTCCAGCCAGCGGCGGCAGAATGCCAAAGTGCCAAAGTTCTCATTGATCACATTCAGCAGATGTTTAGCCCTTGGAAGTCTGTAGCACAGTAACAACACAGAGTAAATAGTGAGACAAACTTTAGATTGACTCCAGATGTCAACAAATGTTCAGGTACGGCGCTCGCTTCCCATTCTTCAATTTTCAGTCTTATGGATTGAAAGACAGAAGATGAGGAGCAAATCAACCTATACATAATTTTCCTGAATCAATATTATTTAGCATTTTAATACAGGGATGGCATTAAAACAACAGGACCTTATTGGTACGTGTCCAACGTTGAAGTTTTTCATGTAATGTGAGCACTCCATGTCATCGTGGACTGCACCTCTTCCTGTGCTGCCAAATGTTTCAATGGCGTAAGCTTCACCTTCCTGAAAGACAAAAAAAAAAGACAAAACACTTTCTTTGGTTGTAGATGTAAAATGTAGAATTGCTATTAAAAGTCTATATCTATGCACCTTCATGCAGGGCTGAGTGGGTATGATGTTACTGAAAGGACAAAAACACTCCAGGGGGACTGAGAGTAAATTTATTAAAACCTCAAGATGACAGCAGTTGACGCGTATTCATGTGAAGTCTCTTAAGGACAGAAGTGTCCTTTGTGGAGCAGTGCCTTGTGCGAGTTGATTGGTGCGGTTTCATCGGCGTTTTGTGTCTCTATCAGCGCATGGCTGTTGATAGAGTCCCTGTGGTATTAGCTGATAACACTGCGACACCCTCTCTCCCCGATAATCATTCAAAGTGCTAGCAGCCCTGTGGCACGCCCAGCTGCCATTCCAGCCATGCACTCTCTGATCACAGAGAGGGTAATGGGCCTGTTACACCAACACACTTCAGCTAAAAATACAACACGCAAATCTGCCATCTCAGCAACCACCAACCCCCCCAACCCTCCTGGAACCATCAGGTAAAATGCTTGACTCAGCAACTTGCCAATTAAAATGCTTAGTTCTGTCCAAATACAGTTGTGTACTGCAGCTATGCGGGTATGAGACAGATATGGATCTCAGTATAGTCTCTGGAAATTTAAGATTAGCTTTCCAGGCAGCTAACCCTTACCCTAAACGTAATCATTTCCCCGCTTCCTGGTAGGAGACGTTGAGGGGGGGGGAAATACACCAAACACCTGTTTCTCCTTGGTGAATTACCAGCCTGTTAAAATGAACTCTGGATGCCCACAATTCAGTGCACAACTCAGTTAAAGGTGTAATTAAAGTGCTGACGAGAGGGACTCAGAAGCTGTTAGAGCAATGAATTAAACACCTCTCCACACCCCGTCGTGATCCTAACCAGCAACATGTTCTTCCAATTACACTTAAGAATTAAAAATGGTTTATTCATATGCAAGGGCAAGCAGCTTATAAAGGTTTAATTTCAGACACTCTAGTAAAAAAAGGCTGGCGAGTTGTTTTGTGCTCTAGAATCTAGTCGCATGGACATTTGGCTCAGATGAAAGTGAGTATTCACTGCTGTACAAACCTCCATCCTTGTGGCTTCTCCGCCTTTAACAATAGGGACTGTCTTCCCTGAGTGTATCCTGTACTGTCCAATAGAGTGGCCATTGAGATTCCTGATTGGCTTCACTATAAGGAGAACACCACACAGAGGTTAAATAAATAGGAAGCAGCGCTGACCCCGTGTATTAAAGACATGATAAACAACCTTATGTTACCTTGATATGTTTTCCCATCAATCTCCACTTCGTAAGACTCCATGACCTCCTGAATGGTCTCACCAACATCGCACAGGCGCACATCAATTCCTGCAAACTGGGACAGAGAGGTGTTGATGCTCTACATCATTACATTGCTCAGGCACAAACTGGATAGTAATGTGGCTTATAAGCACTGCTTAAACACTTAATAGTAAAGTACACAAACTCCTGAGTGGTAACCAAGACGCAAATAAGAAACAAATTGCTCAACACAAAGAGTAGTTCCTGAATAACTCTAAATTAAGGACTATATAATAACTCATGATACTTTACTTGACAGGTATCTATGCTATACTGAACACTTTAATTAATCCCGAAGTTCCTGAACTCTGAACCAGGCACTTAGAAGCATGAAACCAATACCTCATCAAGAGCAACTCTATTATCCCCTGATTAATTGAGTATCAGTACACTTTGTAGTTCTTATAAGCTGTATATTGTACCTCTTTTTGTTTTCATCAGCCACAGGGTTTGCTCACAATATGTATTCTTTATTTTTTTATTTACAGACTCAAGGTCCACATAAAAAGTACACACAACAAATTACAAGAGGGGTACAAACCAAACACAAACATAAATACATATAGACAAACTGACTCCCAAAAATATCAGAAAAGAGACACACATACATACAAACCTACAAATAGCAATGCCCAAAAATTAAAACAGGTACAGGTGTGTGTTCCAGTGATTCCAGAGTTTTGACGAATATCTGATATCACTTAGTGCAGGATTGGTTATAGCATTTAAAATTGTATTATTTGACTCGGTTAATCGGCATGTGAATCTGTACACAAGATTCCTCAGCACAGCATGGAGGGTGGGAACATTACACGTCACACACAAATAGCTAGCACTGGTCCATCTTGGACGCTTCTTCAAAATTCTAAATGCATCATTGTATGCCACCTTTATCTTGTTTATCTTTGCTTTATTGTAGCTGCACCATAGATGAGCTGTATAAAGTGGACTACAGTATGCTCTGAAAAGAGATATTTTAACTTCCTCAGAACACATTTGAAATTTGCGTGCCAGAGTATTTGCTTGTCCATATAATTTACGGCATATTATCATCATCCTCAAAACAATAGTCCCTGATAATGGGGCTCAAGTTTTTCACTTCAGTAACTACGTTAAGCTCTTGCCCTGACAAGTAAAAATAGGGGAAGCATAGCTTGCTGTCCTCATTAGTTCTGACAATGCTTACAACACTCTTTTTAGCATCGACTTTGATGTCATGCTGTAGTCCATAG
>NC_045740.1:4481370-4484493 GCF_008692095.1 Etheostoma spectabile
CTCTAAGCAGTTGCTGTAGGCCAGCTCTATATGGAGACATAACAATTAAATCATCTGCATACATCAGATGATTAATAAAGCTATCCCCCACCATACATCCAGTTTTACACACTTCTAATGTCCTAGAAAGATCATCCATGTATAAATTAAAAAGAACAGGTGACACTTATACCCAAGGGGGGACAATATTCCCCCTTGTGTATAAGTATTTAAGGTATTTTTAAGGTAATTTATTCATGCTACTATACGGATTTTTAAAACATATAAGTTATATTTTCAGTGGTCTCCATGCCAGTGAGTGCCTGTAATTCTGCACATGTTCAGTATATTAAATTCACTTTTTTGCGTGTGACTTTTACCTTATAATTTTAATAAAAAACCTCAATTCTCAATCATCATCTCAAGCATTAGTTGTAATAAATTAATTGTAGTAAATTGTGATACTATTATTAATGTATTAAATGTGTGCTCTGAATATGATGATTATCCTCCCTTGGTGAGTAGTCAGGATTTTTTGTGTAACCAACAGTATTAAGAAGTACCATGTATGGGTGTGGGAAGAGCTCCATTACCTTAATGCCCGTGTTAGTTGCATCTCTCACAGCCTCCAGCAGCCTGTCATACTTTGGATTGAAAGTGACGGTGAAGGCACAGTCTATTATTCGACCTAAAAGACCAATAGGTTTGGTTATTCACAACAGTTTCTATGTGGTTATCATTTTGAATAATAATACAGGATTTATTAATCTAAAAAAAGAAGAAGTTAATTAACTTTCGAGAACTGTTTATAAGAATTATAATGTAATCATCATTTGACCATGTCACAATAAATGCCAAGTGTGAAATGGCACAGCAGAACTCCAGAAGCACTTAAAAAGTTATAAGCGAGCCCTTACCGTTGATGTGCGTTCCAAAGTCAATTTTGCAGACATCGTCGTAGCGCAGCACCGTGGGGTCTCCTGCGTTTGGGGTGTAGTGGGCAGCACAGTGGTTGATGGAGCAGCCGGTGGGGAAGGCCAAGCCTGCCTTCAGCCCGTTTTCTTTGATGAGCCTCCTGGAGCAGTCCTCCAGCTTCTCGCTGCCAGAAACGGAAAGCAGCACAAAGGGACAATGGATGGCAGGAGCAATGAGATGGTCGTCAGGGAAGATAACGCATGCAGAAAAAGTTGATGCGCTTTCTTTAATCATTTTTCAACTGTCTCTTAGGACAAAGAAGAGAAGTGCTGAAACCATATCAATTCCAGTCTCCAAAGAGCCCAGGAAGATATGAGCAGCCAAGATTAAAGTCCATTAAAAGGGGCCCAGGAAAAATATTTCATGGCATTTCTCACCAGATGTCAATCATGGTCATCCCTGGTTTGATCCAGCTCCTGACATACGAGCGGACCTGACGATGTGCCTCAGCTGCTTGCCTGAAGTCACTCCACATCTCCTCATTGGCCCTGTCCAGCGCCCGCTTCTCTTCACTGGTGGTCCGCCACGCTGCGCTGCGCCTGGCGGGAGGTGGACAGGCACACCGCAGAGAGGAGGAAATCATTATTTTCTCATTATACTAATACTTGTAATGAGTAAATGACGCACTCTTATAGAAACTCTGCACAAGTGAAAGCTGTGTTGATACTTTTCAGCTCTTTAAAAAATGAATTTAGTTCTAAACAGGAAATTAAACCACACACTAAATACTGCACCTCATTATGCTGTCCAAATATGAATAAGTGCAAAGCAGAGAAACGTAAATAACAAAAATAAAAACTAGGCATGTAACACAGTGGAAGACTACTGCTGAGTGAGAGGGATGATGTGGAGGTCACACACCCGTCTTTTGATGGTGGATATTCACACTCCTCTCCCTTTGGAAAGTCTCCGCTGGGATAGAGCTCACAAATAGGGATTGAGGGAGGGTCAGTCTGTCCCTTCACTGTGGCCCAGATAGTGAGAAGGAGAAGCAGAGGAAAGCAGCCAGAGAGAGAGAAGAAAACACAAGTTATGCTCCCATTGTTCATGACATTAACATTTTAACCCAGCTAGAGAATACAGTACCGTTCTTGACTTACAGATCTAATTAAACAAGGCACCCTTGAGTAAAAGAAACCCCTAGAATTATATTGCTAGACAAATCTCTGGCAATACAATTGCATTATAAAGTGGGTTGTAATGATGATCTATGTATATAGGACATTTTATAGCAGGACTTACTTTTAGTCTGCTCGCTCCACACTGGCATAGCTGAGCATGATGTCATTAATTTTGTCCTGTCTGCCTGACATCTAAGGTCCTGTGGCATTTTGTCCTACACCTCCTGCATTATGTAACTCTCATGACACTAATTATCCAAGTCAACCTGCTTTTGTGCACCTGTTGTATTTACCTAATGATTCAAAGTGATGCAGTTGATTCGAACACAGAAAAGACTTAGCTGTGGGGTTCTTAGAGTAAGTACATCTATAAAATATGACGTGTCTCTATGACGATTAATATTCTGCCAAGGGATGTGAATTGCAGTTTCAATTTAAATTCTGAATCGAGAAAATGTGAATTTGATTCAAACAGTCCGTCCCAAAGAGTAATCTGTTGCAGAGATGCATTTGCTGCACTGAGAAAAAACCAAACGGCTTACATCCTTTCTTCTTTTTCTTCTTCTTCTTCTTTTTTCCAGCTGAGTTCTCTCCTTCATCCCCATCTGTTGAAAGCATCATTAGCTTCAATACAGTTTGTAAAGTGAGAAATATCGACAGGAGCTTGGGCACAACTCCCAGTGTGTTACTGAAAATCAGATATCACATTGCAGATATGACTAGCTGAATTTCCCGGTGCACTTTCAGGAGCTTAAAGTTCAACACAATCGCCACTGCAGACGATAGTGATGGTGGTGAGGACTTACCTTCTTCTCCATCCTCCTCCCTCTCTTTGTCTTCCAGTGTTTGCTGCTCAAACTGTTTTGTCACATCACCAACACCTCCAGCTTCTCCGTCCCTCTCAGCTTGATTTGTCCCTGCTGCAAAGTCACACACCCTCGTGCATGCATGTGCAGGTGAACATGCACGAGTACATCGATGGCGTGCAAGCACATGCATGGACATGGACACATGCATGCACGTACACACACACACACACACACACACA
>NC_045740.1:4484503-4491546 GCF_008692095.1 Etheostoma spectabile
CACACACACACACACACACACACACACACGCACAGTGAGTAAATAATTTGTGGTTCAGAGTCATTTTAAGAAAGTGCATCCACTACGATCTCAACTTGGCAGGGTCTGTGCATAATTTCTTTCTTTACCTTGGGAGTCATATCCTCAAGGGCATGTACCTTGCAGCATTATGACATTTAGCCCTTCAAAGAAAGAGCTGTGTGGACCACACATGACTTATGGCAGGTTCAACAACTCATGCTTTCTGGGATTTTAGATACATATTTTTTTTAATATTATGAGGCAGTAAGGTTGAAATTATCATCATGTTTTTGCATTAGAGTGGTTGTCATCTTATTTCACTAAAATTGTGAATTATTTCTATTACATAATTCCATGCAGCTTAGGGGGATTTATAGGATAAACATATTTAATCTTGAGTAAAATAAAAAATGTTATTCCACCCGTATCTTGAAACTACAGTTTTCAATCAGTTTTGATGGTAAATTCCGATTTTCAGAGATTGTCCCGTTTCCATATGAGCGCCCTCGGCTCCAGCGGCAGCCGCTCAGAGTTGGGACAGCTGGACAGGGACACCCTCTGACAGGTTGAAAAGTCTGCTGTCCCGCATATGTGATGCTCGTGCTCTATATCGAGTGGCACTAGAACAGACAATTTTGCGCTATTTTCTCAACCGTCTCTCTTACCACAAAGTGATGCCTCTTACCTGGTGCGGTGGTCTTATTCCTTTTCTTCTTTCTTCTCTTTTTTTTCACTGATTCTGACGCGTCTGCATCTTCTCTCTCCTCGTGCAAGTCGTCCCCATTGAGAAGTTGAGGCTCCACTTCATGCTGTAGCTGTAGCTCCGCCATGATCAGCGACTAAAAGATGAAGTGACGCATAAGCTGCTGAGAGCCTCCAGTGGTCAAAGCAGAAAAGTGTGCTGGGGGAAGCTGAGCCAATAATGAGCTATTAGACAATCTCTGTGCAACAACTTGACCCGAGGAGAGGAAGACGATCCTCCTTTGTCCTGAGAAAACTTTTTATTTATCACAGTCAGATTGTTTTCTGTTGGTGAAAATGGGCCAAACAGCAACACATTCACAGTGTGTTCTGTGGAGGCTGTAATGCTTATGTGAACATCATGTCCTGATAAATGGCCAGTAAAAGCTGCATGCTAGAATCTTCACTTTGTCTGTTGCTGAGTTTCAGGTTACTGTGCGCACCTGTGACTGCAGCTCCTCCTCAGTAACGCCATGTGTCACTTCTCCTGGATGAGCACACTGGTAAACACCCTATCCGTTAACGTAAATTGTGTTCTGTTGTTCACATCGTTACGGCTATAGGCTTTTAGTTTGATGTCCGGTCGATCATTAATGGTGAGTATCGCGAGTATTTGATGACGGGCGTAGAACGGTGTATCCAAGCAACAAGGCCAGCACACTAAGTGGATAGAAGCACATATACAGAAGGGAAAGGTGGATGTTAAAGCGCTACAGCTCGGGTTTGTTGATATTTTGTTGCAGGAGACAGGGTGTATACTGTGTGTTGTATGCGTGTGGCAAATATTAAGAGGAATTTCAAGTGGAATTTTTCTTTCTTTTTCCTTTGAAAGGAAATGACTTCTTCTGTCGCACCGACGGAACCTAGGACTGGCCCTTTGTATTTCTTTGACCAGGTGGGCTAATGACTCATTTAGCTAGCTTACTGTAGTTAAAAGTCAATAACCTTAGCCTAACTTATCTTTCCGCAGCCAACAAAACGAAACAGAATTAAAGGAGCGCAAAGTAACATTTTGCAATTCAATTTGGCAAATGAAGGAGCGAAGTTAGAAGATACAATGGAAAGGTAATTCAGTTCCCTTATTGGTAGCCTACAAACTATTTTAACGTTTTACTTGTCCGACTAATAGCCAACGTTTTCTCTTTTTGTCTCACAGTAATCGAGACGACAACATCGAAGGTAAAAGTGATGAGCGTACTCAGAGGCTGCCGGGGGATACATGTGGAGATGTTAAACCTGATACCTCATCCGCTGTCGGTGCTACGCTCAACATAAAGGACCACGATCTGATGGATGCATACAAACGAGCAGCCCCTCAGTTATTAAACGAAGTGGCTCGCCTACTTTCACAACATAAATGGACTGAAGAGGGGCGTATTCCCCACGGGATTGTAAATATTCTAAATTACTCCTGGAAGGAACTGACTGCGGGCTCGGTGTACTTGAGAAGTCCGGAACAGACTGACAAACAAGGAAAGTCCAAAGGTTTCCTGAAGTTGGATGAAGCTCGGTCCCGTCAGTTGTCCGCCAGATGTGACACGAGGCAGGAAGGAGAGAGAATCTCATGTGTTGTGGAAAACGTTGGTCCATCTGTGGGAAAATCACAACTCAGCTCAAATCCACGCACGAAAAAGCGCAAACACAATTCCAATAGAGGTAAATGAATACGTGTCTGACTTTTCTATTGAAGCCTACTTTTGTCAGAGAAAGAAAAATTTGTTGATAAAATCACTAAATATGCTCACGGTATGTCAAAAGTAAGACACACTGAGTCCCAGTTGTGAGACAGGCTACTTTAAATACCCTTTTTTTCTTGGTGGAAATTGGCTTACATTATATAGCTCATACAAGGGTAGACCTATATAAGTGATTAATGGTTTACAAATGATTTAATACAGCCTTCAAGGTGAAAATATAATGAAAACCTTTGTCCAAAAAGAAATCCACCTGTTTGAGGTTTATCCTCCTCATGCTTTCTCTTTTTACCTTTCTGAAAAAAGAAGCTCAGGAGCATCTATCTATTTTATTTAACAACAGCTGAATACTTCATGGTTTATTATTTTATAATAAAGTGAGTAAGTCATTAATAAAAGCCATGTGTCTCTCACTTTACAAGTCATCACATCTCCCTCATTAATATTGAGTTCTTCCACTAAAATAACCCATGAACTTGTAGGCTTAATGTTTCTTGATACAAAGACAAAGCAAGTAATGTTACAAGATTACATCAGCCAAAAGTTTTTTTCTTTATGCATTATTAGAAACGGATAGTGTTGTATGTAAAATTGAGAATAGGAAGGGCATTATATTTGAACTATATTCCATTTAATGTAGCTAAGAGACAATAACAATGAGAGTGATGAAAGTGAAAACCCATTAAGTAATTTCTCACGAAGGTGTGGACAGCTTGGGTTGCAAGCGTGTGGAAGTGAGAGGATTAGTTTACCAGACAGGACAAGGTAACTGGTAGCTGGGCACAGATAAACTGCTGTCTGTTAATCAGTTACAGAGCTTTTGAGTTACATTATTAAATTCCCTGATTCCACTGTTAGTAACTGATATATAGTCAGGAGGTAATGTCCATACAAATTTATTGACCTCAGCTGATACATTGACTGAGTTCCAAATTCTCTCTCCCCAACAGCTCACAACTACACCACCGTCAGTTTCTCCATCTCATCCAACAGCTGCAGTAATCCAGGTAAGAGACATGGAGATAAAGCACTGTGTAATGTAGGCCACTATGTCTGTGGTTGACTGTCTCACTGCCGTGGTCCTGCTGCCTCGATCAGCTGGATGTGATTTGTGTCCAGGTTGGATCATCCAGCCAAAGCGGCCCTCCTGTGATGAGCCTCGGCAGATCCGTTTGTGTCAGTGGGTGCTTGAGCAACTCCGGGTCGCAAGAAGTCCTGAGTATGTTGTTACCCTTTACTGTTGCATTTAGACTGCAGCAACTGTGTGTCAAATGAGGGCTTATGTGCCTAAATTTCTAGAGGGATCAGGGATGGTAATGTCAGTCGATTGGTTGGTTAAATATCTAACTTCTGGATCAACTTTACACAGATATTCGGAGTAGCCAGATTTTGGTGATCCTGACTTTCTACCTAGTGCCACCAGCACGTCAGAGTTTTAACTAATCAATGATATATCTTTACATGATTCGATTCCCAGACAATGACCCCTGACATTTTCAGTACAACATTTCCTACAACATTTGTGGACTTTCATACATTTTAATAATGGAGTAGCTAGCAAGCTAATGTCTGGGAATGCAACACTAGCATCTAGCTAACATTGACATTGTGGGACGCTACGTTCCCAACCTGGCAACCCCTGTGAACTTCTATTTTGCAACGAACCCATAATAAATGCTAAATGAGAGGTCAGTTATTTAAGCATGATTAATTACCTCATCTTTACATAGAAAACTGCAAACAGCTGAACAGGACCTGAACAAACCGCTCATACTCCGTCACTATGGTGATGCAAAGGCACAACTGAAGGACAGGGGAGCGAGGAGAACGGCACAGCCTGTTACTGTTGTCGATGGGATGCCCCAGATACCAGAAGTGAAGCAGCAGGACCCTGCACGGCAGAAACTACACTACAGGATCAATGACAGCTCCTCATTCATATAGTATCTTACTCTCATCATGTTTATTCATAAGTATTTTAATTCTAGTAGTTGTACAAGAAGAATTCAGTGTATGGCATATGGCTAATGTGTCACTGAGCTGACCTTTTGACCCTTGACCCCACCCTCTCAGCTACCCATCTGGTTGTATCGCAGTATGCCAGAGCCACTCAGGTCTGACCTGTGGAGGCTTTTATACCAACGTGTTCAGTGACAGTGAGTGTCCCGTTATTCTGGCAACTATCACAGCGTTCGGGCACGGGGCTGTGACACATCCTCTTAGGTGAGTTGATATGTGAGAATGTCTGAATTAGTAAAATGGGTGCTCCACTGAGAGTAAGTAAATCTACTGTCATGATACTGTTGTCTGTGGCTCTGGAGAGAGCTAGCCATGGTATCTTTGCCTCAGCTGCTTTGATTTTGAAAATTTAAACAAAACATCTATCCCTTGTGATTCCCCCAACTTGATGGAAGTGCCAAACAGCTGGAATACCCTTAATCACATTACCATGACATTGCTGTCGATGTTCTTATCTCACTCCCACAAAGAAAGCAAAAAAAAGGATATTCTGCAAAATGCTGAATATCTTTAAACAGCATTTCTATAACCATATATGTGTGAATGATGTGTAAAATGTTCCTTCAGCTCTGTTATTACAGCCATGTGGGACCAGCACAGTGGATTCATATGTGATCATAATGGGAACATAACTAAGGAGTGGAGCTGGCAGACAGACCACACACGGAGGGAGAAGATTGTTATACAGGTGCAGCAACAGTGCTAGAATTGTGACTTTTGACACTACCACAACTTTTTCTACCTATGACCAATTTACTTCTATAAAATAATTTTGTCCACGTTGTGCAATAAACAAACAGTGTCCGGATCATGTTGCACAAAGACCAGGCCAGAGGTAATCTCCAGACAAGAAATATATTCAGTGACAAGGGTAGTCAGAGGGACTCTGAATCTGGAGAGAACCTGTCATGTGAGATAATTGTGAGATATGCATATGGGAAATGTCACATTTAGGGGTAACAAAGCAGGACATAGAGGTATGGGGTGGTGTTGCCGCAGTAGATATGACAGTGGATATGACACATGCCTTTGGTGTGTGAGACCCGGGTTCAATTCCCACTGCAATACATCAGCCAGTGTGTCCGTAGCTGCTCCAGAGGCGTGCAACATCTGACACATAGCAATTGTAAGTCGCTTTGGATAAAAGCGTCAGCTAAAATTACATGTAATGTAACGGTATGACGCATGACCTACTGATTAACAAACACTCACTCCCTCTGACAGGACTAGGAGAGGTTTTATAACAGGTCTATAGCATGCAGATTAGATACCAATGGATGAATTCATCCATTTTAAACCTGTAAATGTGTTTGTCTCCTACAGTTGTCAGATGTAATCTCTGTGAGGCTGCTCAGTGGCACTTCTGCCATGCTCAGCTTCAGGTGTGACAACGAAAGTGTTCAACTTCCTCTTACTGCTCTGTCGGACATTAACCAATCACAAGAAACGGTGAGATTGAGAGTAAAACGAGTAACAAAAAAGTGTTTGATTTATGATAAACAACCCTGTATAATGTTGACTCTTTATTGACAGACTTGTTTGCAGACTGAAGGAAAGTTCACCTCTGATTTTGCTCAAGACCTCCTGCTGGCGAGGAAGACAACATCCCTTGATGTGGTCCTAGAGAGCAAGAGGAACCTGACGCTAACACCTGTAAGAGAGTTTTTATCACCATATCACAATGCTTCAATGAAGGTATGACATAAATGTATGGGCTTAAAACATTAAATATAAACAGAAGAAATATAATATGTCACAACAACAGCTTTGAAGATTATCTTCCCTGAGTCACTTTGTATAAAACAGCTTGCTAAATGTCTTTTGTTGTTCTATATCATAATCTACCATGCGAGTAGTGATGTATCACAGGTGTCTGTGTGCTCCCGGGAGGTCTTCCAGATGGTCAGAGAGGTGGAGGGGCTGGAGGAGCCATCAGCACAGTTTAGAAAAAGACGGCATGTTAGCAGGGAGCTGACGAGGCTTCAGCAGAGAGTACGGAACACCCTGGGAGGCTGGCTGGATTATTATCGAGTGGCCATCGGTACGTACTGCAGCCAGTGGATGTGACGTACCGAATATTATGAGTTATTAAAGTATTCAGTGCAGATAAAAGTAAGATAGTAAGGTTGTTTGAGAGTGATTCAGTGAAGCAAAAAGTTACAGTATCACACCATCCTGCAAACTCAACATTATTGAATAGTTCCATCAGGATCTTGTTCACGGTCACTTGTGTCACTCGTGTCTGTATGCATTTCTGAGTGACCTCTTCCTCTCCTTCAGGTATCAAGTGTCCTGACACGAAGCGGATGCCAGATGCCCCACTGAGAACCAGGCTGAGGAGAGAGGTACAGTCAGCTGCTCTGCCCTCCCTGAACCCACCTGAGCGAGCAGATGCTGAACCAGTCCAGCCTGAGGAGGCCAGGAATGAGTTACAGGAGCTGCACACACATCTATCAGTACCAGCAGAAATACCTCTGGACTCCAATGCCAAGCTGCCAAGGTGCACACTGTACACCAATCCACAGGACCAGAATCTATCTATCTATCTATCTATCTATCTATCTATCT
>NC_045740.1:4491556-4492813 GCF_008692095.1 Etheostoma spectabile
CTATCTATCTATCTATCTATCTATCTATCTATCATCCTAAACAGAAGCCAGTGATTGATGTTGTGACAGAAACACACTGTTTATTGATCAAATTTACATTTACTTAGGTGCATGAGCTCTGCTAGACTTTGCACAGTCTGCATTGTGTAATATATACTGCATTATAATAATATAATATTTCACTGTTTTGACCTGTATGTTGCCAGGACACGAAGAACAAAAACAAAGGAGAAGTCCCATGTCATACAGATAGGACCCCTTCAAATTTATGGCAACATCCAACTTGAGTGAGACCTAGTCCTACTAAGGGCACATAAACACATTAAAATGTTATTCTGTAGAAAACTACGTTTATTGAAGTTTATTTGAACAGGAGTATATTTACAATCACAGCTTCACTGTCGCCCCACTCTGCCAGGTCAGTAATTCTTCCAAACAGTGCAGATTTGCAGCCCTCCGCTTCTACCCGCTGTCCAACCCCGCCGTTGTTCACCCCCTCGGTCCCCCTCACAGTGTGCCCTGCTCTGCTGAGGGCTGCCGTGCGGGGGGAAGGGGGGCACAAGCGGTGCAGCTGCAGCGCTGCACTGATGCCAGTGGTGACGGACCTGGAGTACGATGCCTTCATTATGTGCCAGCTTCCACACAGTCAACAGATCCTAGTGGTGTGTGTAACTCTGCCACTCCAACCCGTCAACACACATGCAGTGTTCGGCCTGAACGTGCTGGAGCAGCTTTACAGGAGGAGGAACAAGTACAGAACCATGCCGTGTACACAGGTGTGAATGCAGTCCTACATACAGGGGGTAGACAAAATAAAAAAAAACACAATAAGCATAACTTTTCTCTTATTTTGGTCACCTGTTATATGCTGTATGTATACCCAGCCAAGCATTATTACAGTCGTTTTACAGTTTGTTTGAGTTTACATAATCAGCAAGTAACCAAATGTGTACTTAAACATGTACAGCTTTGCACAGACTACAAAATAAAGGGTCAGTGAAAGACGTACTACAATCAGCATGATATTGTAAATTATGTATTTCTGGAATCTCAATAACAGTTTTTTTGATCTAGTGCCAGATGGATTCATTTCGCTTGGTGAGGTATGAGATGTCAACTAGGAAGCCCAGCTGTGGAGTTAAGAACATCCTGCTGCAGCAGCGGCACAATGCTGCTCCTGGGATGGTCCTGGTTAGTTAATCCACTGCAGGCTCTGCTCAGTGCAGGTTGTCATGGTTTCCACTGGGTGGCAGCAGT
>NC_045740.1:4492823-4520162 GCF_008692095.1 Etheostoma spectabile
GGGGGGGGGGGGGGGTAAAAGTATTGAAGTGAAGGATGGTGCTTCTTAATTAAAAAAGAGTGGTCTAAGTTGTAGCTCATAGTCATGACAGTTGCTCCAGTGATTTTTTCTGTAAGATGAAAATCTATCCTTCAGTCCATAAATCAAACAGAAGACTTAGAAGTCTTTCTCACACTACACTGTATACACACAGCAAACAATCCTCTGTGTTGAAATCTAAAACTATTTGCATGACTGATATAATTTATGTTGTGAAAGGACAGAATCAACATGATGGTGCAAAACACGTCTTAATAATCTAAATAAAAAGGCATGTACTAATGCTTTTTATCACAATGAAACTGCAGTGTATATAGTTTTTTTCCATTCCATTTCTCACATGTAATGCAGTTTTTCTGGTTAATGTGATAGATGTACATCAGAGGGAAGCTGCTATCTGTTGGCTACATATTCAGTGGTCTCAGCTGCTCTGTCAGGGACCTTCAAAAGCAAATCTCCAGAACCAGGAGAGACTACAGATTAGGTCTGAGCCTCCCTTCAGACTACAAGTTCAGGTACTACTGCACCATACCCAGTGTGAATCTGATTTACTGTAAGAAACTCAATCTTTGCTGTAATGTAGTGATATAGTGTAAATGTTAAGGGGATTTAAACTTAAAGCAATTGTCATTGGTCATTGGGAAATTCTTTTTTTCCATTTGTTTTATTGTATAAATATACAAATGTCAAATGTACAAAGAAATGAAATACTCCATTTCAAGTAAATATCCTGAATACCAAATTGTACTGAAGTACAAGTATGACAGTTTTAGCAACACAATTAATAAAGTATCAAAAGTAAAAGTACTCTTTAGGCAGAATGGTCTCTGATAGGGTTAAATTTCAGTATTATCATATTATCTGCTCCTTATACTGTTAGGTAGTTTAATCTATAGTAATGCATCCCATTTTATAAACTGGTCCTACAACTCTGCATGTTTTTAAGTAAAATATAAAATACTTTAAAATAGGAATACTCAAGTACAAGTATCTCTAAATTGTACTTCAGTATTGATATTTGTCCTGTCCCCCACTGGTGTTCATAGTTTTCTTTCCTTGTAGTGATGCAGTTAACACTCCTGCAGCCACAGATGGACAAAACTCACAAGATGCAACACTGAAAAGACAAGACATCAACACTGCTTCAGTAGAAAAGGAAAAGGCCAATGAGAGGTGTGTGACTGAATTCATATTTGTTTTATAGATCCCTGTGAGTTCATGAAATATAACTTGATTGTTCACGACATTTTATTTAATTTATGTGACAGAAAAAACAATCACATTCCAGAGGTATCACACCAACAACAGAGAGGCTTTTGTATCAAACCAAAGAAGACTTCAGCACTTCCTCAAGTTCCTGTTATCACACAATGAATATGCTCCAGTAATGCGATTACATATTAATCCAATGTAGTTAAGTTTCCAAACTGCATCAACTGTGGGTTAATTCTTCAGGTAAATGTACAATGAAACTACAAACGCCTCATGTGTTTACTATGCAGGTTGGCCCCACTGTTTAATCAAATTTGTACTTGAAATGCAAAATGTTTTTCGACTTATGGTCGTAAGAAGTACAGGTCTGAAGATCTGTACTTCTGAAGATCAAAGAAAATCTGTGACGGCTGGTGTTTCATTGGGCTTTTCATCTTATGTAAATATCAATGGGAAACATCTGCAGATTTAATAAAACATATAATAAAAACTATCCTATAGGCTACTTTTATTTTAGGATCTTGACAATCTGCAATTCATCTCCCTTACTTTCTGTCAGCCTGAGCATTTTCCTGTAAGACTGAATGATAAATCAACCTCGTGACAAAGTTACAGCATGACGAAAGCACCACCCATGAATTATTTTTGAGTTTTACTTCCTCAACTATCAGCTATTGCTTACATATCATATTTCTAGTCTCTTAGTCACACAGATGGCGTTATAATTGCCAGTAGTGGTGATGATGTATGTGGAAAGATGTGTGGGTGGAAATCCCTGTGTGAAAACAAGAAAGTGTTAATGCAATAGAAATGTTGATCGGATGGATAGTATATTGTAGTTTACACATCAATAATCTTTCTTCAAAGTATTCAGGATTTTCCTCTTAGACATTTTTGACTTGATTAATGTTACACTTATTTTTTAGTTGGCAACTCTTTTGTTTTGATCGATCAGGCAGTCTGTGGTCCCTGAGGACCCCCTAGTGGATTGTTTATGGAAACAAAAAGGAAGCTCTGTGGTGTATTCGCCGTCTGTGGCTGCCAGCAGTCAGTTCAGCTCTCTGTCCGGTGAGAATGAGCTGTGTGCAGCAGGAGGATCACATGTGTTGCTCGAACAAAAGCGGGGAAACCTCAATTTTGGACAGGTAACTTGGAGTCGACGGCTTGAGATGAATCCGAACTCAAAAGATTGTTTATTTCCGCTGCACTGACTAAAAAGAAGTGACAAAACAGAAGCGAAGCGATGATTAACTCAGGTAAGTGACTCCAGACTCGATGATTGTTCTTGTCAAAGTTTTTTGAGTGACTGCGCTGCCAAATACGTTACAAATGAGGCAGTTTCACATTCATTCTTAGGAGAAAATACCGATAGCTGAAACTAATCTGCAGCCCCTGACAATGCTTATGCTTTTAAAAGTATAGTAGGAGTAGTTAGTGTTAGTAAGTGTATTTATACAAATATTCAAAATAAAACACCAGAAGACCTAAAACCGACTTTCTGCATGTGTATAGGCTACAGGTCTAAGTATCGTACAGGTAAGTGACTGGCAAACATGGGATTTCTTTTTAGAAATGTCTTAGTAGTAGACCTATAGTAGCCATAGATCATATCCCACTCATTTACTGGCATGTCAGCCAATGGTTGATTGTGCCCAGAATCTTCAAATAAAAATTCACAAGTGTTTTTATGGTTAGATTATGGTTTAGTGTCAAACCTGTGGCTTGCTGAATGAGGAAATATGTGCTGAGGGGGGCAAAAACATCCCTCTCTGTCAGCAGGTCAACGGTTTTTATGTTTGCTTTGTCCACCACAAAATATTTTTAGTTGAGCCAGATGTAACAGTTTGCATGACTCCTTTGCAGTCCCTGTACCCCCTCATCCATTTCTCTCCCACTCTTCATCTTTCATCTGCTCCTCCTCCTCCTCTGCCTGTTGACATGCACCATTAGCCGGATTACCGTGCTGTTGTGTGGAGTGGTAAACATGAGATTAGGATCAGGGCTACAGAGCCGAAGAGTTAAACAGTGAACTAGGAAACAACATCAAATATACCATCTGGATGTCCAGAATTTGCAATTTTATTGAATTGAGTTGGATCCAAAATATTTTTTGAGTTGTTTCAGATTTGAAGCTGTTTTCAAGCTCTGATTCAGAAAGGAAAACTTTACACAAAATGTTTACACAAAAGTGCATTTCTTTTGTTTTTCTCTCCTCAGCCATGCAAAAGCCACCTGTGGCCCCAAAACCAAAGCTGACCAAGCTCCAGAGCCCAGGGCTGTCTCCCTCAACCCCGAGAAGAGACAGCTTTTCGCTCCCGTCTTCCGGCAAACCAAGGAGGGTTAAGCCAGTACTGGCCCCCAAACCCTGCCTCCCTAAACTCGCCACTACTGTGGAATCCAAGCCACATGTTTCAAAGAGCCTGCTCCAAACATCTGTAACAGAAACCCTGCAGATCACAGGTCCTCTTAACTCTCAAAATGGAATACAGCAAGAGAACAAAAAGCCAGACTGGGATTATATTATTCCTATTTGTCTGTGTAGCCAGGAAAACTGCATGTGCATCAGGAACACATCAGCAAACAGAACTCGTCTCCCTACATCTCGAGGTAGTGTGGATAACAGTGGAGAGAAAACACACAATGCTAAGTGCAAAGGGATGAACACTTCCACCAATACTAACCTCACTAACCATAAACCTCTTCAAGAAACATTCACTTTAGACAGAATTCCCAACACAGAAATCAATACCTCCAGTCCTGAGGTGACTGTTAGGCCGTCCCTTCCTCACAGAACATGGAGCGATGAGGCTAATGGTAACGTAATACCTCAGAGTGCCCCTGGGCGAGGAGCAGAGGAAGATGCTCTTGGCTCAAAGCAAATATCTTGTGTTCCCCAGCCCAAACTAATCCCAGCAGCCCCGAGGAAGCCCATCCCTGTCCCACGGAAACCCAGGACGGGGGTGCTGGCCCGACAGGAAAAGGTGGAGGAGGCAAGTGAAGAGATTGTAAGCCAGGATGAGAGAGAAATAAAAGTCAAAGAGGTAAAGGTGTCATCAGTTGTGAAAGGAAGCTCATCACTGTCTGTCAGCGTACCTGTAGGAAACAAGATGCCAATATTTTTGTCAGTAAGAAAAGCCTACGCTCATCCTGCTCCTCCGCCCGGGAAAAAGCCTTTACTGTCTGCACCTGAGAAAGCACCAACCTTTGCTCCTCTGATGCTCCCAAAGGATGTGGAAGAGGAAGATCTGGGTTGGGACAGCAGCATCCAGGAGATGGAGGTATCGGTTGACAAGGAGGATGTAGAGGTGGAAAAGGATGGAACTCCTGATCAGGAGGGAGTCTACAGTGACTTCACACATAGTCCTCCTTCTAGCAGTTTACTCAATCAACCGGCGCTGAGCGAACCTCCTGTCCCTACTGTGGCAGCAGAGGACAGCGTGGTCAAGGTAGTTCTGAAGAAGCCCCCGAGACACAACAACCCAATGGCATGGATGCAGAGGAAGGAATCCCCTGAGGAGAAAGAAGAGTGGAATTTAGGAGATGATGTCAAAAGGCAAGCTGTTTTGATGGACAGAGTGATGAGAAAAATGCCTTTGCCTCCAAAAGAGAAAACGAGCAAACAACTCTCAACACCTGGAGTCACCAAGCCTTCTCGGTCCAGCAAACAGAGAGCCAAGTCGTTCTCTGCTGCTGACCTCCAACGCTCCGAGGGACAGAAGAGGAACTCTTTCCAGAAACTTCTGGACTTGAAGCTCTCTGTCAAGCTGATACTAAAAGGAGGCCAGAGCTCGGAGTGCACTGTCAGTGATAATGAACAAAGTGTGGATAGGGACCAAGATGAATGTCAGGGCTTCCACGAGCATCTTCAGACTCGACGTAAATTCTCCTGCCCGCTGATTGGAGTAGAGCAAAGCGTGGACGGAGATGAGTTTTCTCCTGGAACAGACCAAGATGTTTACTATGAGAACATGCCTTACTATGAAGAGATACCAGACTACACGAACGTGCATGTAGAAAGTGCAGTGACATCCACCTGTGCCACCATCTCCCAGCCTACAGCCTGGCAGTATAACGATGAGGACATTTATGAGGAGCAGGAGCCATATATGTCCTTTGAGAAGAACACTGGACACCAACAGTGTCAGATGCCAACAGATTATGAGAGGTAGATTGTGATGGATTTCATTTCTGTCTCTTTGTTTTTGTCTCAGTATCTCACATCTGATCTCATCAATGATTACATTAGGTGTGCAGGAAAACACTGTATGCTTCTTTAAAACATGAATCTGTAAATGTTCATTACAGAGAGTGACCGCATCATTAGTAAAAAGGGAAGATCGCAGATCAGCATGTCACATTTTGTATTTAATAGCAGATTCCTTTCTGGGGAGTTGGACAAGTATAGTAGCACGCATGCTCAGCCATTCAGGTGTAGATGGATTGTAGTTTGACCTCATCATTTAGATTGCTTTACTTGATGCTATAAACTATTATCTGAGGCAACACTAACACTACACACGTGTGTGTGTGTTTGTGTATTTATTTTTTATTTTTTTTAGTTATTTAGCAGTTTCTTCTGTTGTTTTTTTAAATGATGGCTAAGTGGTCACATCTCCAGTGTTATCTTGTCACAAATACAGTTTTTGTTTTTATTTGCTCATGCTTTGAAAGATCTAACAATGGAGGAGATTCATTCCATTAGTGATGCTTTAAACAATATTCATCTGCATTATCCTCAGAGCCCACTGTCACATTTTAATTAAAAGTGCTTTATTTAAGAAATGGTCACTATAAAACAGTGTTATTTGTTAAAAAAAAGACACTTCTGTTCCTATCCTAATTAAATGTTTCAATTCTCCAAGGCAGAAATGTGCAGATATAAAGTAGCTCTTGGAAAGGTGACAAAATATATGAATATGTTTTTAACATTGTCTAGAACAGCCGGCTTGATGCTTTAGTAGCATGATTTTATTGTTGGTAGTAATTTTTCTAATTATCTGTTCAGGCAAAGAATGTACATGTTTCCTTCATAAATGAGCAGTACTCAGTACTCTGCTCAGTTGGAAAAAATAGGATTAAAGTTTGTATAACTGCACACTCTGCTTTGCACTTAGCTCAGCCTCAGCTTATTGTGTCGCCCCTCCATAGCTCAAACTCCAACAATCAAAAATGCTATAGCTATTGTAAACATGCCACAGATGGGCTCATTGGGTTTGCTGCTTGGCCTTGGCCTATTTCTTTTTCTGCAGTGTTAGACAGGGAGGGGCCAGTGTTTCAAATGTAGTGCCTCCTCAGGGAATTGTGGCATTTTAGTTATGTAGTTTGTCTTTGGTGCAGTACCCTTTAAGCTGTTTGTTCATTCGTGTGTGTGTGTGTGTTTGTGTGCGCGTGCGTGAGAAAGTGAGATGATTAGTGATTTTTAATTGTTATGTTTCTGTTGGACATGGGGACACGGCTAGCATTGTGTGACTGTGTTTATGGTTACCTTTAAATGATTTTTTTCTGCTTTTGACAAGTCCCTTTCCTCTGTGTGTTCTTTGTTAAATGATTCCCACTTGATCAGAGAAGAACATTTTTCGAATAAAGCAGAACTTTTCTTTTTAAAGACACTCCTTTTAGATTATGAGCTGACAGTTTTTTTTTTTTAAATTTCAAACCTCATCCCTTTCCCCTTCTTCTTTAAATAACATAATTTATACTATTACTATACTTTACTATACTATGTAACATGAGGATGATGTGTCCATGGTGTGATCCATTCAGTGTTTTTTAATAAATGCCTGCAGCTGCTTCTGTGTGTCCAAAACACCTGTACAAGTGGTGCGTTCATGCTCTGGCATCTGCCTGTATTCCCAACTGATCCTAACATCTTGCCCCTGTTGACAGAAGCTCTATTGATGAGGAGATGACACCCCTGTATGAAGACATTTTTGCCAACTCATCAGAGTACGAAGACGATAGCAGCTCCATCTCAAGTATAGGAGACCCTGAGCAGCCAGAGGAGAGTACGGTGAGAAGCAGGTTTTGGTAGTATGGGGAAGAACTTTTCTTCCTTTTAGCACTATGTAAACTCTCTTCATTAACCTCACTTATATCAGGTACATGCTTTAGCGCAAATTCTACTTGAATATATTATGACACACAGTGTGTATCTGCTGTGAGTAGTTTTGCCATGAACTGTGCAGGGATTTATAATGCCCATAGTGTAATTCTAAGTCTGTGTTTTTGCACATTTTCTTAGACGCAGAGTGGACAGAAGAAGAGCAAGATTCACCACATCGCCACAGAAATCATGAGCTCTGAGAGTGTGTAAGCGTCTTCATTTGTTTTTCTTTTATGTGCTCATTTAAATTATGAAATAATAACATTCACTTACGCAGAGGGGTGTTTAGCCAGTGAGATAGTTTTGGGTTTACTTGGCCAGGTTTTGAGGTTTCTGCCTCTTCCACCCCAGTACATTTGAGGTGAAAGGAATGTCGTCTGTGGTGCTCACAAGATTGGAAAATTACTTTTAAAAATTCTTCATCAGCATCTCAGTTTGAAGATCGTGCTGCTATTACTCTGGTTATAAAACATACAAATGGAGACATATATCTCAAAACATTGGCAAATAAACAAAAGTGATCAGAATGGCTGGATACCACAAAGTGAGATTTTAGTTTGTTGTACTTTTGCGCAAGTGATTCTTTCCTGTCTTGATAGCTATACTCATTCATTATAATATCTTTTTTCTAGATTTGTTGATGTCCTGAAGCTGCTTCATGTTGTAAGTACCCTGAATCATCACCTTTTAGTATTACTTTCTTCACACTAAAACAAGCCAGAGAAGAGGCTGGTGTTATAGTTGTGAAGTGGGAGGAGAATTTTGTCTATACTAACATTATACATCATAAGACATTTAAACCTCCTTAAATCATACTGAGAGATAATGTTTAAATCTTTTCACACCTTTTAATAGTATTATTATGTGTACAGAAATGGCCCGCATAGGAAATGGTGTTCATTAAAAAACAAAACTATTGAAATAAACAACGGTATTAGATCCTTTTTTTTTTTCTTCAAATGACCACCCTTATCTAAACATATTAAGTGAGCCACATAACATGCTGTTGAGAAAGTTTTACTATTGCTCTCTATGTGTTTTATCTAGTGTTAGTCTACTGTGTTAGCAAACATTCTCCATATGTGTTCGATTATGCTAGCTGTTGGGGCACACCCCATGCAGAATCAGACTGTGTGTGGAGCTAACTCTCCTTGGACTCGACCGCACAGTTCACATTCCTCGCGGTTTTCACCAGCTTTTTCAGGGCTAGTGTGATGTGACAGTAACACTACACTTCTAGACTTCACTGGATCCATGTTGTCTCCCTGTTTTGTTTAGAGAAATTAAACCTGTAACGGATCGAAGCCATCAAAATGATACGCTGATCTGGTTTCTGTGCTCTACTTTGTATCTTTTGTCAGATCAGTATAACTCTCTCTCTACTCAACTTCTAACCATTGTTCTCACAATGGAAACCATCTACTGCTGCAGCCACCAAGTTGCTTTGCATATAATATAAAATGTGCAGTATATAAATGAATATAGGAGCACGATCCCACGTGTAAGTTCTGAACTTGTTTGCTCTTTGTAGACTAAAAAACTGCGAACAACAACCACAATGGAAGTTTGTATTGGCATGAAGGACAATTAAAACTTTAAAAATTGTACATATAAGAGCTATAAATTAAATGCAGACAAGCGTAAAAGAGGAACTGGTACAAGTAGTATTCTTTCAACCAACAAGGATTACATATCTAATACATAGAGGGCCAAAAAGATGAGTATGATGTTTGGAGAGACAAAGGCCCCGAACAAGATTGTAAAAGGACTGAGTCATAAACACTGACTCCTCATTGCAGAGCATAGACAGGAAGTGCTTGGGTCTCTGTAGGCTGTAGAGGAATGGAGTCTAATAATCAGGATCAGTCATACCAAGTTCAAAAGAATGTAGAGGTGACTTACTGTAGTGTTTGTTCATTCTCCATCTCTACCAGGCACCCAGCCAGCTTTTCACAAACCGATTGATGATAACACCACATGCCCTTTGTTGTGTTTTATATCTGAGTTCAGGGACGTCACTAGGATTAAAAGACAGGGTGGGCTTAGCCCCAAGGCTATGCAAAACCTTCCCTTGCAAAATCTTACTTACAAACTCTGTTAGCTTTTAGATACATCAAAGCTGCATGAAGGCTGATTTACCACCTCCCTCAGAATCAGCTGCCCTGCCAAACTCCTGCTTCTCTCTCTCTCAAAGAAGAATATGCTGTTACAATAGCATTAGCAGTGACACTATGATCTTTAGGGACTGATGATGTTTTAATAGAGATGGCAGGCTATATTAATGGTAAAGAATAGAGAGCTTTGGATACCTTAGTAGGAGAGCTATTTCTTGTATTTCACTCGTTTACACTAGACTATTATCTATAGCCAACTAAAATATTCCTTTATCTTTACCTTAAGTAAATGTAGTTAAAGTGAAGCAAGTAAAAGTCATGAACAACTTACAATGTCACTCTGTATGCTACGAGACAAGATAAATCCTGCAGCCCCTTGCAACCATAGACTGTATATTAACAGTCTATACTTGGAACACACCGGACTGCAGCATTCTGAAAGCTGCCAGTTTAAACAACGACACCAACAGATGGTAAAGGAAGATTGATTCCACGTAGTTAGTGATACAGAGTGCACTGCAGAAAAAAAAGAAGTAATATTTAATATTATTTGGGGGGGCTTAGGAAAATTTTGGGGTAGCTTCAGCCCCCTAAAACAGACCTAACGACGTCCATGTCTGAGTTATAAGTTGAGCTATATTTTCCGCGATGCTTGTGTGATGCTCTGTGTTCTGTTGCTGTCTGCTATTGTCTCCAAAATGTCAGCTTTCCAGCAACAGATGATACGAAAAGCTTTGATTCATAGCTTGATGAAAATATGTTGAAAATATGTTTTTTCAATCTTATTAGGACTTCATAAACTAAGTTTAAAAAATAATTTAAATCCATATAGAGTTTGTGCCCTTTTTATTGGAAAGTAAAACATTAAAATCCCTGCTGTTGTCCACTTCTCTCTTTTCAAAAAATATTAACTTACTGCTGATTCAGTCCCATCCACATTATCTTTACTTATCTTGTGAATCTTCTAATTTCCTGCCAAATCGTTTTTCCACATGATGCACCTCCTTCACCATCAAATCACATGTGTTAACCACAGGAGCTCTTTAAGGGGTGCTAAGTCTGTAAGCAGTTTTATTTGCCATGTGTTCTCATAAACCACAAAAAAAACACTATATCATCAGAAAGAGAAGCAGAAACCACACCAGGGTCTCTTGCTCCCCTTTTTTCAGTCCTAATGCGTGTGCGTGCGTGCGTGCGTGCGTGCTTGTGTGTGTGTCATGGGTGAGTGTCATGGGTGAGTACTAGTTCTCTCTTTTTCTTTTATACTTTTAGGTTTCCAGGGCTCATATAATTTGTAGTGTTGTTTTGGTGGCCATGTTGTATGATTTGCATTCTATAACCTCTATTTGTTTTTAGTTCTTCTTTAGGACTTCATTCATTTACTTCTGAGTTCCCCCTATGTGCCTGAGTTCCTGTGTTTTATAAACGGACACATTATCTGTATGCCTATCTGACCTGTAGGACTTCCGTAATGCGGTGACCACAGCGTCTCTTCAGAGTGGGAAGCCTGTGATTGAGGAGCGTCTTCTCAATCAGATTCTGTACTACCTCCCACAGCTCTACGAACTCAACCAAGACCTGCTCAAAGAGCTGAAACAGAGAGTGGCCAAATGGTAAAAAAGAAATACCAGAAAGAAGTGGATTTCTATTTGTGTGTGTTGATCAAGGTTACCAAGGCTATATGGCTACAAGTGTTTGGAAACCCTATTCCCATATTTGTGTACATTTTAGTCTGGGCCAGTTTTCCATGGTTTGGGTTAGATGCCTTAGTTTCATTAAAGAAAAATCTTAATTGTGTGCGTGCGTGCAAATAAAAAATAAAAAAAATATATATACACACGTTACATAGATAGATTTTTATTGATCCCAAAAAATGGGAAATAACAGTGTATAATAACATATTTTAGCAATAATACCAAACCTTAATTCTGAATCAGTTCAAAATAAAATGTGGAATTATTCCCACTTAAATATATAATTATCCTAGGGTATACAGCTTAGTTACACACATGTTCATCTTATTGTGCTTGATTCTATATACAGGGATGAGAATTCCCAGCTAGCAGACATCTTCTTGAAGAAAGGGCCCTATCTGAAGATGTACTCCATGTACATCCGCGAGTTTGACAAGAATGTGGCTCTACTGGAAGAGCAGAGTAAGAAGAACCCAGCATTCTGCGGAGTGGTACGGGAATTTGAGGTATTGAGGCTTGCTTGACCTGTTTTCTGTGTCTGAGGGGGTGTGTCTGTTGGGTCACAAAACGCTCATTGTTTATCACTGTGTCAAGGATGTTTGTGTGAGTTTGCTCCTGTAAATTCTGTCATTTGTTTGTCCAAGGCCAGTCCATGCTGTGCCAAATTGGCTCTGAAGCATTACCTACTGAAGCCTGTTCAGAGGATTCCTCAGTATCGGATGTTGCTCACAGGTACATCTGCAAAAGTCATGTCAGTTATTTTCACTGAACAAGATTAATCACATTCATATTTAATTTCAATTTTTGTCACATTATGTCAAAGTTTGGTTTTATTTAAATTCCAGTATTACTTCATCATTGTAGGTATGGGCTCCTAAACATTGCATGTTGGGCCAAGCTGCGATGTCTCATTATTGGCATCATGCTGCCCTCTAGTGTCCAGAAAAACAAAAATAGTTTGGAATTTCTGAATTGCTCCTTCACTCTTTATATAATAAGATTTTTGAAGTGCAGCCCAAATCAGATTTGATGACATAACATAAGCTTTAACATGAGTGAGCTTAGTGTTTCATGAGTCTAATGGATAATTTCTGATCCCTCGGGACCAAAATGTGAAGAATGTTCCTTACGTCACACACAAGCACTTGCCGACCTTTTTATCCAGGATTTTAATTTCAGATTACATTCCAGGAATTTACTGCACAACACTGAGCACTTAACCCGGTGTACAAAGTAGTTTTCACTGTTGACCCTTACTCTTGTTTCTAATTGTATTTCAGACTATCTGAAAAACCTGTCTGAAGACTCAGTTGATTACAAGGACACACAAGGTAAACCAAGACCCTTTATACATCTCTATGCTGTAAACTCACCTGATGGTGTCAGTGGAATGAAAACTCATGTAATGTGATGTACATCTTTTCCCATTTCTATCCACTCAGCTGCCCTTGAACTAGTGAAAGAAGTGGCCAATCATGCCAACGACATCATGAAACAAGGGGTGAGAACCAACAAGAAATCAAGTCATATTTTATAAACGTGTGATAAAATGCTCCACAAGTTTGCTAATGTCCTCATTTTTCTCTCAGGATATCTTTCAGAAGCTGATCCAGGTGCAGTGCAGTCTGAATGGCCATCATGAAATAGTCCAACCTGGGCGGGTAAGTTGTTTTTAAATACTTTCCCATAAATATTAACACATTTTTTAGATTAAGTTACAAGTTAATAAAGTTGAGAATCTCCAGAACAGTTACTACCTGTGCAGTAGCTGTTCTGGAGATTCTCAATTTTGATTGTATCACATGATCTTCAGCAGATTGAGTTTACCCAGTTGTCATGAAATTGAAAGTAAGAATGAAAGTACACGTTTTAAGTTTTCATTTTTTTTCTACTTAAAGTACCGGAACTTCTAGTCCATGTTGAATGTTCCATTTCAGAGTTCAGGCTTGACCTTGAAAGTAGCAGTTGACAAAACAATCTCACCTAAAGGTCCTGTTTTCAAAGTTCAAAATGATCTCAAAACTCATTGATTTCACCGTTTAATATTAATTTAGTGACATTCAGTGTGTTGAACGTTAAACAATACTATATTATCAGTTATTGTATTTTTTAAGCCATGCAAGTTAAAGCTTCTTATGATTGTGATTAAATACAATAATGCAATAATTACTATAATTACCTGGAAATCACATAAATAGGACGGCTACACTATATGTATTATTAAAAATATTTAATATATAATACTTTAAGACAAATGTCACATAAATAGCCATTATGCTCATTTAATTTAACACAAACATGACTTAAGGTGGTCTAATGACATTTTATGCTCCAGATCTTCCTGAAAGAGGGCATCTTGAAGAAGCTGTCCAGGAAGGTCATGCAGCCCAGAATGTTCTTCCTGGTACGGTGAAACACCTATCTCTTCCTTCTCTTATTTCATCATTATACAACATAATCATGGTAATGTGCAAAGACTGTGTAATCTAGCTAGGCCAATCGACAGCGCACTTTACTATCTTCAGTTAGTCCAAAATGTGTCCTGTTAAGCTTTGATTGTGGTCTGATGCACGTCCCACACCACATATTGTTTTTACCAGTATTTTCTTAGTCTTACTCTGAGCTCCTCTGTGTTTTAGAAAAGAGACATAATGGTTAGAAATGGCAAAAGGGAATTATGTCTCTTTGTCATTTCTCCTTTAGTTTAACGACACATTGCTGTACACCACTCCTGTCCAGTCAGGCCAGTACAAGTTCAACAACATGTTGTCTCTGGCTGGGATGAAGGTGAGAACTTCACTCCGTATTTATTTGCACTCTTAATCTTTTCACATATATATTATTATCGCAGGGTATTTTATATGCTGCCAGCACTGCTCACAATGAAAATATTTACAGGTCAGCAAACCAAGTCAAGAAGCCTATCAGAATGAGCTGAACATCGAGAGCGTGGAGCGTTCCTTCATTCTCTCCGCGAGGTAACAATCGAAAATAAAAGATATTTCTTGGTAATTCAGGAACATGTCTTGTTTCATAACAGTCATCCTGTGTTTTCATTGCAGTGCACAGGTCTGTGAATAGTGTGTAGGTGTTTACTCACACTGTGTTTTCTCTCTGCAGTTCAGCCACAGAGCGAGATGAATGGCTTGAGGCCATTTCCACAGCGATCAGTGACTACACCAGGAAGAAGATCAGTTTTGTATCTGGCAAGTCTTCAGAAGAGGTAAGAAAACTATTTCAAGGGAATCTTTCCTGTTTGCAGTGTATACTCTGTTATAGTGATGAATACAAAGCGTATGTGTTTAAGCGGTGAGAGTTATCTCCTGTGTTTTGTTAAATACTCAGGTAGAGCTGAAGGATTGTGGTGATGGTGCTCCTTTGGGATCCAAAGCCCCTATATGGATCCCTGACCCACGGACAACCATGTGTATGATCTGTACCTGTGAGTTCACCTTAACATGGAGGAGACATCACTGCCGTGCATGTGGGAAGGTATGGTGACAAAAAGTTTAAAAAAGTCTCTCCCTTCACAAACAAATGTAGTTTCCGAAATATTCTTCATTGAATTGTTTAAAACTGTACATTAAAACAGAGTCGTTGATTAAATACTATTACATGATTAAAGATAAGATATGACACTCCTTTATTGATCCCCATCGGGGATAGTTGGTTGTTGAAGAATAGAAACAACGATACAAATACAGAGAAGTATAGAAAGTAACAGATAATAAGAGGCACATGAACTAAAATAAAAATAGAGACTGTGCAGTATTTGGAGACAAAATGTAATTGTAAAGTCAGTGGTGTGATTGATAGCAGCAGAGTCAACAGGTTCATGTAAACAGTGTACGCTAGGCTTATTTTTGTTGTAATTAAGTTATGCTACTTAGCGTTTGTATTAATATAATTAAAAATAATGTAGAGTAAATGTAATATATTACCTTAATATAGTATAATGTACATTATGATATAGCTAAGATATGAGACTATTTAAAATGTAATATAGTAGATATAATATATAGTATAGTAAAACAATATAACACCGCATATAAGTAAAAATAGGGCAGCAAAGCACTTTGAAAAAAACGTTTGCGTTGTAAAATAACTAGTAACGTAACATATTGTCATGCTTTATCATCCCATCAGGTGGTGTGTCAGTCTTGTTCCACCAATAAATACTGTCTTGAATACCTAAAGAACCAGTTAGCACGAGTTTGTGACCAGTGTTTCCTTGTTCTTCAGCAACAAAAAAGTAAGTCTGTCTTCCGTCTTTATGATCCAAACACTCTGTCATCCAGAGACCATGTTATTTTACAGTGTGTTCTGTGGATAGGCAGCTCCCGGATAGTGAGATGTTTGCTGTATGTGACAACAAATGTTGTAGCTTAAAACACGTTTGACATTGCTTAGAGCACCTTTAAACAACTGCATGTTCCACATTTGTTTTCATCAGATGAACGAGCCCTATCAGCAGCTGTATCCCTTGCAACCAGAGCTACCTTTGCTTTCCCCAGGAAGCATAAGAAGATACCTGCGGCCCTCAAAGAGGTGAGTGATGCTTTGTCATGCTCAAGATGCACTTTGTGATAATGCTCCGATATCTCATCAGATGGGTTTTGCATGTTTCAGGTGTCAGCAAACACAGACAACTCATCCATGAGTGGGTATCTGCAGAGGTCAAAGGTCAATAAGAAGCAGGGGAAGAGGCTGTGGTTTGTCATCAAAGACAAGGTCCTGTACACGTATGCTGCAAGTGAGGTAAGCTCTCCTACTTGCATCAGTGAAAATCCAGTGTTGTTACAATGAAACCAAAGGGAATTTATTTCATTTCCATCCAACATCAGTCTGTTATTGTGTCTTCATGCAGGATGTTGCAGCCTTAGAGAGTCAGCCCCTGTTAGGGTTCATGTTAAAAGTGGATTCATCACTGAAGTTACAGTTTAAGCTTTACCACAAAAAAACACTTTACTACATTTTTAAAGCTGACGACCTCCAAACAGCACAGAGGTACAGTATAAGAGGGGTGCCACTTATTGTTGCATATGGTGGGAGCAATTATAATACTAATACTTTGTTTATTTTAACAGATGGATCAACTCATTCAAAGAAGCCACAGTACTTTAATATCGGCTGACCGTGTGTGTAGCTGTTCAACATACTGTTTTACCTCAGTGCTCTCTGAATGCTTCTAAAAGCATCTGGAGACACCATAATAGTTGCACTGAAATAAAATTTTACTGATTTTTATTAAACATACTGTAGTTAGCTTTTACATTGTTTTAAGCGTAGAAATTAGCCATATTAGTTTTGTATTTTAACATGAATTTTGCACCAGGGGTTTGTGCACTTTTGGTTGCAATTTAAGAATCGTATGCCACAATCTTTTTAGTTTTTTTCAACACTTTGATTTTGTTACATTTTAATTGCCTTTTTTGTTAACCTGCTTTGATCTCCATAGAACAGATTTGTTAATAAAAGCCCATTGTCAATAGATGTGTAATACATATATTACATTTTGATCAACATTTACAAAGTATTTCTTAGAGGTCCAAACTAATCATATAGATGTTATTTGTAGTCGGGGAATCATTACTTTATTTAACACCCATACAGCTGGCTGTATATTACACAATGTGCACTTTTCACACTTGTATAAGAAACTTTTACTTTAAATTAAAAAGCCTTTCTGTTACTCTGAGTCTAACCTAGACTCACTAATGGTGTATCAGGGGAATCTTCACTGTTTGGACAAAACTGTACCACTGTACATTGCACTTAAGTAACTCAAATGTTTGTACATAGATCATATCCGCACACACAGATCTTCTATAGAGGATTGTAAATTAAATGCAATCAAATGTACATGAATCTCACTTTTACTGTTTAAATTCTGTCACTGTAATATATTGTTTTACTTTCAACTGTAGAGGGAACAAATTGTTGGGGTGCATATTAAAATGGTGGAAAAGCAATACTTATTGTACTGTAACTGAAAAGCTTTTGATTGAATCATGATTTCAGTGTAAACGTGGTTTATTTTGCAGAAATACCAGCAATTGCAACTGTACAGTAACTAACGTTGATTTGGCATTGATCACTATATTATCAGTTATAAAACAATGAAGCCTAAACTGTCTTCTCAGACATCTGAATTCATAATATTACTTCCAATGATGTAGCCTACAAAGGTAAAGATTCTGAGTAAGTTTTAATTACTTTCAAGTAAAATACTGTTAGGGTACCAGTCCTCGGGAATAATATTTTGTGTTTGCATATGTATGTTAATAAAAGTACTCAATTCTACACTGTGTGATAGACATTTCCTTACATTTTCAAAGATTATATGGTTCTCTCTCTCTCTCGCTGACAGACACAGACACACAAAATGAACCGCGGCTACCTAACTGCGCATGTGCGTACACCGTTTATTGATGAAAAAAGGTCACGAACTCTGACCCTCCCACCAACTGCAACAAACTGTTAAAATATAAATGTATTGAAGACTGTACATTATCTGAGCCAACAACTCCTTGGCAGGTAAGTTATATATACTAATGACGCATGAGAGATTCAAGAACGAAACAACTCGACCACTAACAGGAAGGGAGGGAGTGTTCAGTAGGTCTAACGTTACAGCAAGGAAGCAACCATTACCGGCTAGCCTAGCTCGTTAGCTCTGTCGTCCGGAGCTCATCGCTTACAAACTAAATTTGGCAAGTATGCAATCATGTTGGTATGTGTATGCGACTGCATAGCTAGTTCTCCAACTAAAGTTACATATCTACGTGTAGCTATTCCGCAGCAGTAATATTGTTTACGGACATGCTAGTTAGCCAACATGCTTAACCGCGTCAGCTAGCTAACCGTGTTATCGATGTTAGCTGCTGTGCTAGCGTTGCTAACTTGCCTTCAGAAACTAAGCAGCCACGTAATTCATTCAAGTTTGAATGTGACACCGGAACGTCGTATTGTTAAACCAGCAGTTGCATTGTTAAATTGCCGATTGATGTGGAAGTCCAGTGCGAGAATTAAAGTGGATTTTGCCCAGTTGTTAGAACCGAGGTCCAGCCGCTGACTGCGCTGCGATTCGGCGTCATGGGCCTTGAACCCTAGCATGCTTTAACCCTTCAATGTTGACCTTTCACCCACAGGAAAAGAAATACCTTTATCTTCCGTATCGATTTTAAATGGCTGGCTGTCAAGGGCTTGTTTGTGTTACTCCAACAGTTTTACCGCTTAATCGTTGTCACTATACAGTGATATTAATCCGTATTTTATAACAAGGCCACCAA
Source organism: Etheostoma spectabile (assembly GCF_008692095.1). Classification (NCBI taxonomy): domain Eukaryota; kingdom Metazoa; phylum Chordata; class Actinopteri; order Perciformes; family Percidae; genus Etheostoma; species Etheostoma spectabile. Next base: position 4,511,278 of record NC_045740.1, read on the forward strand.
TAGTACAGTTTCGAGCTAGCGCCGGCTAGATGGGTTAGCATAGGCCACAAACTAACATTAGTTAGTGGTACGCTATATATCAAGTTGTGAATTTTACGTTTGTCCATTACAGATAATGTCAAGCTAATTCTGACTTAGTTTGAAGTTTGGGCCATAAATATCTTCTAGCTAAAGGGGACTGCACGTTAAACTAGTAATGTAAAGAGGAGGGATAAGAGTAGCGTTAGCTCTAACTTTAGTTTATTTAACGTTGTGTTTATAAGACTTACTCGCTTTTAATAACAGTTCTGATACAGTGTAACAAATTGAAAACAATAATAATTGAATCCGAGTTCCGGTTGCCTCGCCACACATCAGTATACGTTATAAAACATGCTTTTTACACACGTAGTTGAAGTTTCATGATTTTAATGGGGTCTTAATTACACACAGAACTCAAATATATATTAAAAGATAAGGCTGGTAACATTCTACATTTTTCTTATTGTCAACACATTTCCATGAAAGACGAAAGCAAACGTTAGCCTGATAGAGCTTATTCTTCCACATCTTAGACCTCCACTGTTGCCCAGAACCATTACAAAACAAAATTGAGCCCCTCTGACATGTTCCTGCATTACCTTAAACATGGGCACTATAGTTTATTTCTTGTCAATCCTATACACTGTCCTGTTTCTGTGAATATTAGAACACCTAATGTGTACAAATCTGCTAAACAATAGTCCCCCCAACAAAAGCAACTATTTACTCCTGTTGAATGTTTGCTAAAAACTACAGTGCCTCACAGTTTTTCAATTGTATTTTTATTTTTAAAACAATTGGACTATTTATTTATGTCTTGATTTATAAAGAAAAAAAGAAGTTAAAAAGTAGAAGTATTAAACTTGGGATTTGATGGCAGTAAGGAAATTGCTGAATAAAGTCACCACGGCCCTGGAAAGTATTCCCTTACCTGACCCAAAGTTGCTGTAATACGACATAAAGTAAAACGTATGCTCTCTCTACAGGTGTGCATGCCTCATGGGGCACTGATGTGAAGAGCAGTGAAAGAAGGTGTGCGCATTATCAGAATGGATGGACAGACTCAAAGGATTCAACTTGTGTCTGCAGACAACAACATGGCTTTGGGACACAGAATCCAGGTGATGTGACATCCTGTCCACCACAAGAAAATGCTCTTCTTATTTAAATTGTATGTGAAAAACGTGCACATCATTTTGGCAAAAAAAGATCCAAGATCCAATAGCTGACGGTTAAACATAGCACTGTCTCGTATTTGCACAATTTCTCCCTAGTCCTCCAATGCTAAGCACTGTTGTTGTTTTTTTATCATATCATTAGCTTAACTTCTCCTACACTCTTTCTGCATACACAGTCAGCCCTCACTCATGTTTTATTTATTTTTTTCTAATAGATTGTTACTGATCAGCAAACTGGCCAGAAGATCCAGATTGTTACAGCACTTGAACCATCTTCCCCTGGAAAGCAGCAGTTTATCCTAGCAAATGCTGACTATTCATCTGGTGGGAAGGTGATCCTGGCAAAGCAGGAAGGCTCACCCAACAAGCTCATCCTCACCACTCCAGACGGCTCTGGGGTTAACCAGCTGTTGTTTGCCTCCCCTGATTTGGCTGGGCAGCAGATTCAGGTATTGCCAAAGGATCTTAGTTTCTTCTTTCAGCCATGTTATAAACAACTTACTGACAGGTCTTATGACTGAAGCAGTAACCTGTGTAGTCAGTCCAAATGTATTGCAATGTTTGCTATATTAAATGATTCCATTGTCTCGGGTTGTTTGTCAGTTTGTGACTGAAGGGTCAGACCAGTCCATTGGGAAGCCAGTTGTGGAGTACTGCGTTGTCTGTGGAGACAAGGCCTCAGGTAAGAATTAAGTTTAATTTGCTTTAACATTGTTATTTTTCAGTATCACACATGAGCAAGCATACACAAACTTGACCCTGTTTACTCCTTCCTCTCTCAGGGCGTCATTACGGAGCTGTTAGTTGTGAGGGCTGTAAGGGCTTCTTCAAACGCAGCATTAGAAAGAACCTAGTGTACACATGCAGGGGCTCCGGAGAGTGTGCCATCAACAAGCTCCACCGAAACCGCTGCCAGTACTGTCGACTGCAGCGCTGTATAGCTCTGGGCATGAAACAAGATTGTAAGGCGTGTAATATTTTATTTATTTATATATATATCTATATATAGATATATATAGATATATATAGATAGATGGATACACACATACAGTTGTGGATATGTTATTTAGGACTCACATAGAGAGGATCTCATGTCTTGTTTTGTCTTTAGCTGTGCAGTGTGAGAGGAAGCCTGTTGAAGTGACCACCAGAGAGAAATCCATCAACTGTGCAGCCTCCACTGAGAAAATCTACATCCGCAAAAACCTGTGTAGCCCTCTGGCTGCCACACCCACTTTTGTGTCTGACAAGGAAACTGCTAGGTACAGCCACTTTAAAAATTTACCAGTTTAGTGGTTAGACCTGTACAGTCTAATACAACACAGTAAATAGCCCTGATGTAAACAATGTCTTTATATAACGTTGTTCAATCCTCAGTAATATTTGTTAAGTTCTAATAACTCTATGGCGTTTAATTGGACTGCATCAAATTAAAAGTTGTTGCTTATGTTTTGGCCTCCCCATTTACATACTAGATGGAAAAAGGAATTGTTGGAATCTGTTGTATTCATCAGAGATGTGCTCATACGTTTCTTAAATAAGTCATTCATTTTGCATGGTTCCATATTACATAATGCAATGTGAAATGTTAAATCTCTAACTTCAGGTCTACAAGTTTGCTTGAGTCGAGCATGTTGCTCAACATCCAACAGCCCTTCCCCAAGCTGGAAAACACCATCTTGATTCCAGCATCCCCTGACAAGGTAACCCAAAGCCCCTGAGAATATTGGGGTTTTAGATAAATCAGATTAATGACTTACAGTGGGGAAAATAAATATTAAACATGTCAACATTGTATTGTCATGTTTTGGCCAAAAAGCTTGTTTGAGGTTTTGAGCATTTGGAGTAGCCTGGAGCTTACTGGGAGAATGTAGTGTGGTCAGTCGAGACAAAAGTCTAACCTTTTGGCAACAGTAAGATGTGCTATGTTTGGCGGAAAAATGGCCTTGCATACAACCCTTAAAAATACCATTCCTACAGTGAAGTTTGGATGTGAAAGCATCATGGTATGGGACTGTTTCACTTCTCATGGTACCAGCAGAATCCAAATGATCAAAGGGAACATGAACGGAGCCATTTACTTGAGAAGAATCTGTTACCATTCCACCAGGACAATGAGGATTAGATTTGGGAGGACCTCTCAGCAAGACATCGATCCAAACGTACTGCAAAAGAGATGGCCAGTTGGTTCCAGAGGAAGAAAATAAAGGTGTTGGAATGGCCCAGTCAATCAGCCCACTTTAATCTAATAAAACATTTGTGAAAGGAACTGAAGATCAAGATTCGGTCAGCGAGCCCCCAAAATCTTCAAGATGCAAAGACTCTGTGTGAAGAATGGGCCAAACCCCATTTAAACTGTGACACATTAGTTTTTTGTACAGGAAGCGTCTTCAAGTTGGCAACCCAAACAAAGGCTTCTCCACCAAGTGGTGAATGCATATCATTTGGCAAGTTCAATACGCTGTTTAGTTCCACTTTAATGCAAAAACCTTTTTTATGAATTGGAATGTTTTAATTTCTTTATCTGTGTAGTTTTGAGTTGATGCCAATGTCTGGTCAAACATACAAATGAATAGCTACATTGGAAATATGTTTAGTGAATTTGTGTGTGTGTGTGTGTGTGTGTGTGTGTTGTATGTGTTGAGTACTTATTTTCCCCACTGTTAAATCAAGAAAGGAATAATTGACTGTTCATTAAAGTTGCAAGTGTGTAAATCTGTGTGATGAGGATCAGTTCCCTTTTTGTTACTCTTTCTTGAAGTGGTCCAGTGATGAGCACAAATGTTTTAACTGGAGACAGAGCAGTACAAACAAATCAAACTTTAGTGTTTATATAAAACATGGTTGATAATGACTGCTACCCGTTCGGCAGGACGATCCATCCCAAGGTGACCTCGGCACGCTGGCAAATGTAGTGACGTCCCTCGCCCACCTCAACAAGGCAAGGGAGGCAAGTGACTGCAGCAATGATCTGATGGGAGAAGAAACGCTTAGCAACGGGGACAGCTCGATGACAGACATCCAAGGAGATGAGCAAACTGCAAGTGATATCACTCGGTGAGGGAGATGTCCTAAAGAATCAAGAAGCTTTGATACTAACCAGTAGTTGTTTCTGAATACGTTGATACATACGCTAGAGATCGACAAGAGCACTAGAAAGAAACCCAGGGTCTGTTATTGTCTGTTTGTTACAAAGCTTTAATAGAATTTCCTGCCGGGCCATGTGGTTTCTGACTCCACTCTTAAGGACTTAATTAGATCCACCCATAGTCAATCAGAAATGAACCCTATGTCGAGGGTGCACTACATTTGAGTTATACTGTATGTCTAACTCAAAATGTGGATCTTTTAATGTTAAAATTCTGTGTTCATATTTCTTGTATCAGAGCTTTTGACACCCTGGCCAAAGTCCTGCACCCTGGTGATGGCTCAGCAGGAGAGTGCTTGGAGGCCACGATGCAGCTAATGTCAGGGGACCAGTCGGGTCCTGTGGTGGAGTTGGAGGGGCCGATACTCTCTGACAGCCATATCCCTTTCAAGGTAAAAGCACAGCCATTGACCCTTACCTTCAAGATGAAATCCAATTCAGACCAAAACCCTTGCTTTGTTTTAATGAGTTGCATTTTTCTGAATACTTGTGATTTCTTAACACTGCGGTCATGTTTTCCCTCTTTACTCTACAATGTGTTCCTACAGCTTATGATGCCTTTGCCTGTGCCAGAGTACCTCAATGTCAACTACATCTGTGAGTCAGCTTCCCGACTACTTTTTCTCTCTATGCACTGGGCACGCTCCATCCCTGCCTTTCAAACTCTTGGGTAAGCCTTTGTCACAGATTTATCATTATTTCATAACATATATATACACACACAACCAATCGAAATAATTTGGGCTCACTTAGAAATTTCCATTGCACTCCATTATAGACAGAATACCAGCTGAGGTCAGTTGCATTGTTTTTTTTTTTGTTTTTTTAACCAGTACAGCAGTTCAAAAGGGTTCTCCAATGTTTTCTCGGTTAGTTTATCAGATTAGTAAACAGAATGTGCCTTTGGAACATTGGATGAATGGTTGCTGATGATGGGCAATGTAGATGTTGTATTAAAGATCAGCCCCCCTCTTAGATCAGCTGGTATTCTGTCTATAATGGAGTGGAATGGAAATTTGTAAGTGACCCCAAACATTTGACTATATATATAGTGGGGCTAGAAAGTTTTGGCACCCCAGGTAAAAATTTGTATTAATGTGCAAAAAGAAGCCAAGAAAAGATGGAAAAATCTCCAAAAGGCATCAAATGACAGAGTAGACAATCGTATAATATGTCACAAAAAGTTAGATTATATTTCCATCATTTACACTTTCAAAATAACCGAAAACAAAAAATGGCATCTGTAAAAGTTTGGGCACCCTGCAAAGTTAATACCTTGTACTGCCCGGAGATTATCGTTGCCTACGTGTGTATGACATCAGAGCATGTCGGGATTAAGTCGGACACAAATCTAACCGGCATGCTTTTCTTGGCGTGTGCGTGTGTGTGTGCGTGCGTGCGTGCGCGTGCATACAGTTCTCTGTAGTAAAATGTAATTACTCTTATTTGTTTTCACAGTGGTCAAGAGAATGACATTAACTTAATGAAAGCCTGCTGGAATGAGCTGTTTGCCCTGGGTCTGGCACAGTGCTCAAACATCATGAATGTTGGTACCATCCTAAGTGCCATTATCAACCATCTGCAGACCAGCTTACAGGAAGGTAGGACGGCTTTGCCATTGCCTGCTTGTAGGGTTGAACACTTGAATAAAATTTCAGAAGCTCAAACTATGTTTTTCACTGTGATGCTATGAGGAAAAAATGTACTTGCCATGTTTATTTTTGTGGCACAATTTGTCTTGAGTTTGTAAAAAAAAAAACTTACAGATGCTCTATTCCATACATCCTTGACTCTTTATTTCTTTTCTACAGATAAGCTGTCCCCAGATCGAGTAAAACTAGTAATGGAGCACATCTGGAGGATGCAGGAGTTCTGTAACAGCATGACCAAGCTGTCCCCAGACTCTTATGAATATGCCTACCTCAAAGCCATCATTCTCTTTAGTCCTGGTGCGTTAATAAACTAGCCAGTTTCAAAATGAAAATTACATTTTTAACTTCTTGGTCTTTTGTTAGGGCAGAATTCTGAGCAAAACTTGTATATAGGGCCAAATTTGCATGTACTCTTGTCTGACATTGTGCATGTGTGTTTTTTGTGCTAGATCACCCAGGCATCGATAATACTCCACAGATAGAGCGGTTTCAGGAGAAGGCCTACATGGAGCTGCAGGACTACGTAACCAGCACCTACCCAGAAGACTCCTATCGGTCAGTAGCCTTTACCTCTGTACTACATAATGCCAGTTCATTTACAGAAAGGTGGTGATGTACTAACACAGAACTACTCAATTAAGCAAGACAGATTTGTGAATTGTAATGATATCATAGATGTAGCTGCTACCATACACGTTTGGATTTGATGTCTCATTTCCCCCTTACTGCTCTCAGGTTATCCAAGCTGTTGCTGCGTCTTCCTGCCCTGCGGCTGATAAGTGCAGCCGTCACCGAGGAGCTTTTTTTCGCTGGGCTCATTGGCAATGTGCAGATCGACAGCATTATCCCTTACATCCTCAAAATGGAGTCCACCGACTATAATAGCCAGACGGTCTGTGGGGTCTGACACACTGCCATTTGTAATTGCAACATTGGACTGTGAAAACTGGACAGCCAGCCAATCGGAGTGCTCAACAGACCGGTCACTAAGTGGTCACAACATACTGTATTTATGACACAGAATTACCTTGCTCCTACTCCTCAGTAACCAGTCAGTAGAGCACAACTCACAAAGACGACAAAATAAATCAACTCCAGTGGCAAGTGAGCCTGCCAATATCTGCCCATTCAGGAACGAACCCTTGAAACCTGCATAGTAGATTGCGCTTTTTATTGTACAAAGTATTTTATGCTTCATCGCCTCCAGGCCTTTCCTTTTTCTGCAGATGTTGTTTCTACTTTAAAGGTATTGAGATGGTTTGTTTTTCACTGCTTTCCTACATGGTCATGCTTTTTTAATTTCTAATAATTATCAGGAAAAAATTGTAATAATGTGAATTGAGTTGTGAGATGTTATTGCAAAAGGTTATAACCTTTATTTCTTATTTGTTTGCCAATCCAAAGGATCAGGCACCATCATGAAGTTATTGTGTATATAGATTTGTATATAGAATGCACCAAGAAGGCTAAATTGGGCAGCACTTGGCAATTCATGAATTACATCTTTTGGACAAATTAAAGTGGATGGAAAATGGTCAAGTCCTTTTGAAAAATAAAAACACCTTTCAATCACATTTCTCTATTTACACAATTGATATTTCATTTTGATTAAATATCTGTAAAGAATGTGGACTATGTAATATTCTCACCAGATTCTTCACTGCATTATGTATTGTTTGAAAGAGTCAAGTGCAACTTCTCAGGCTCTGCTATTTAACACACTTTGATTTTGCCAGTATTTTGGATAGCAGCTGTGGACTACCAAATAGCCAAAAATATTATTTGTTGGACCTATGCTCAGTCATGATATGATATATTTTTCTTTGTCTTTTTATTAGAAAGGCAGTAGTGTTTTTCCAGGCGTCATTGCTGCATAAATAACTTTAAATACAAGAACATGCTTACTTATATTCGGTGCCAAGTGATCAGACAGAGTCATCATTCGAGTATTCAAACTATATTGGGAGATAAACATTATTTAGTTGACAATTATACCAAGCTAATCAACATGTAATCTGTATCGATCCAAGTTCCCCTTAAGAGAGAGTAGTGAATCTTTAGTGTTAGTAGACTGGATTCTAAGTAACCTGGTACCAATAAAACTGGTCCCGTAGACAAACATTTGATTTTGGGGCGAGTCTTGTAAACATTTTGTCTTTTGCCTCAAATGCTTTATTAGTCCACAATTTGTAACCCGTGTGTTTATCCACTTTGTAAAAAACATGTTTACTTAGTTATCTGGACAACTTTGTACAATAAAACCTGCAATAGCTCTTTGTTCCAGACTTGATGAGTCTCGTAGTTTAAATAAATGTGTCAAGAAACTCAGTAACCATGCTTGTTGGAACTTGCCCCTGTTTCGAAAAACAACAGATTGTTTACATGTCCCTTCTGAATTATTAATGCAAAATCTGTATCCTACCCCAGTGACTTATTGTTCTGTTGCGTGTCAAGTGACGTGAAGGTAGATGTCGCAGGCTGCTGTGCAAAGGACTAGACTATCAGTGTGTGTTAATATGGCCAATACATTTTTCATTAGTGCTCTGCGGATATGGAGTGGACAGAAGACAGCAACTGTAAACTTTCTTTTGCTGTAGTTACCCAGTAAATAAATGCAGCTAATTAAAGGCACTGATAGGACCTTTATAACTTTATGACCACAAGACTGATATTGTCTGCAGCTGTTTTTAGAAGTCCATTGTCCAGAGTATCCTGTAGCTTTTTTATGAGTTTCTCCACAGCCCTATCATATCACTACATCACTTGACTCATCCGCTAATTGTAATTTTCCCTCTGGGGATCAATAAACAGTATAAATTATTATATGAACCACAGAGGTTAAAGCATGTCACTGTATGATCTGAACAAACAAAAGAGGACAGCCCC
>NC_045740.1:4520172-4554387 GCF_008692095.1 Etheostoma spectabile
CCCCCCCCCCCCCCCCAAAAACAAAAAAAAACTTACTGTGTGTAACTAAAAAGGTTACCCGATTTGTGGTGCAACATGGGCTTTTGTGTTCACAGCTAGGTGGATTAACACACACTAAAAGCTTAGAATGACCAAGCTGAAAGAATGTGTGAAAGGGCCAGCTGGACTGTTCCTATGGCCTCCTGGGGATTTAGGTATGACTGCTTGTCTCTTATGTTAACTTTAATTTAGTCATTCAAATATCGCTATAATAATTCTAAAGATGAAATAAAAATTGAAATTGGTGATGTAAGTGACTGTGGTGGAAAGTTCATATACTCAGAAACTGTACAAGTTTTAAAATAGGTCAACTTGTGCCTTTCTTTGGTATTTCCACTTACAGTTATTTTTTTTTTACCTTGAAATAGGCCTACTATTTTTGAGTTGGCATACCACAACTCATTAGTTACAGTCTGCAAATTCGTTCGTTCCTGTTTATTGTCCCCATGGGGAAATTATGTTGCAGTAAAATCACATCACATGGTATTTAAAACAACATTAGGACAAATTAACGTGTAAAAACGTCCTGATTTAAATAGGGCATGATTTAAAAAAAAGAAATCCTGCATTTTATACAGTATTGTGACATGCTTTTTCTATTTGGCTTTGTTGCAATTTATGATCACTCCCCAAAATGTGACACTCTCAATTGGAAATTAAAGTGTCATTCATCTTAAGACGACATAAAGTAAAACCACTTTGAAAGCCATTATGGTCACATTAAGGGGATGCTTTTATTTAGGAAATAGCTTTTGATCACAACCTTTTTTACCTCAAAAACTGAGGCGTTTTTTTTTTTTTTATCCTTATCTACCAGGGAGTATACACGTGTTTTGAAAGAGTAACCCCTCCTCGCGCAGCCTCCATGTAGAGAGAAAAAGGCGGAGTTTGGGTTCACACTTTGTGTGTTGACGAGGGCAGCCGAACTCAAGAGTGTATGTGGGAGAGAGAGGGGAGAGAAACGGGGCTCAACATGGTTGCGAGATGAGGCGCGAGTTGTAAACTAGTCCCGGTCTTGAATTGAAGAACCACCAGCTCCTAATTGACCGCAAACACGGGATTATTATGCCCAGTGCCAACGTGTCTGTGCGAAGTTTATCTGAAGAGGAGAAATACCTCAGCAGCCGGATGGTGAGTATCATGTGTGACGAGTGCAGCATTGTTGTGTCATAAACGGCAGGTCCCTTACTGTACCAGCGATACATTGTTGTCTGTTAATCTCCACGTCATGTGAAACCGTTTAAAGCTACATAGTTCCCCTAACAAAGAGCATTAAACTCTGTGATACATCCAGGCAAATAACGTAGAAAAAGATCATTTACAATATCGAGTTGTATTAGCGGTACAAGATGTCTTCAAGTATCTGTCACTGAAAACTTCGAGTACGAAATCCTGGACCGGATTTCCATGGATAGATCGATAATGTCCACATATTTGCCTTACATCGAAACGAACACTGAAACTAACATTATTTTCAATATTTAATCAGTCGATACTTTTATCAATTATTCGATCTAGTTTGGTCTATAACATTATAAAGCTCGGGCTCTGTATAGCGCCCTTCTTATATCTCTAGAACCGTTCATCAGAGCTACTCAATTCAAATTTAATACTGGATAGTTTAATGAATAAAAATGCATCCTATTTTAATTGTTACATTTTGTGAGTAAAATCTGAAAATGCAACGTAACTAGTAACCTTTCCCTTTCAGCTACATTTAGTAATGTTTTCCTCTGCAGTATAATTACACAGTAAACTAGCAGTCTACTGTACTGTTGTACTGGGGCTTGTATGAGAGCAACTATGTCATGGCAGGTGTATTACTCCTGACCTCTTTATATACACTCTATGCTCCAGTGGGAAGTTGTTTGTACGAGCGGTTCTCAAGACTTACAGGTACAGGAACCCACTCCTGTAATAAATATTTTTTTTTTTTATATGAAACTGGTGATTTTGATGGATCAACATCCACATGCGGATTCGTTTATGCTGTTTATAGGAATGTTGTATTGCATTACCTTGCAGGTGTTTTTAACATTTGTCCTTCTCCAACCAAATAAGATGGACAAAGCACTTTACTTCCAATACAAGAGAAACTCAAAGTCTTAAGTAAGCAGTTGTTTTTCACTCCATCCCTCCAACAGGTGTCTGTCTTATGTGACCACTCCATGACTCAATGCTTGACCTAGTTTTTTGAAGAGAAAATAAATGACCTCACCTAATTTAATGTGTGACGGTGACTCATGTTAACTATTTTGTAAATCCTGACATTTGCAGTATCATGTTGAAGAATATTCAGACACATTAAACACTTTTATTTTTAAATTTATAATTGATTTCATCACATTGAATAGAGAATCTTTATTTACCACACAGATTCTTACAGTAGGCTATCATACACTTAACACACTACGTATAATAATCGATGCAAAATCTGTAATGAGTGCTGATGTTTTGTCAACATTATTTAAAGCATTTAGCAAAGAGGGGATTGAAATGTCCTGATTACTGCCAGACGGCACCTTTTTATGTCTTTACACAGAAATGTAGTCAAGTTAGTCAATTTTTTTTATGTAGCCCAAATTACAAAGTTGCCTTTGTGCTTTAAATATTTAATTTTACAACATACAACTCCTGTTCTTAAACCATTCACTCAAATAAAAAACAACTCCCACCAAAACACCTTGAACACTTACTAACTACTATGGGATGGTGGTGGTGCAGTGGATATGACATATACCTTTTGTATGGGAGACCTGGGCTCAATTCATTAATATGTCCTTGAGCAAGACAAAGTTAAGTTGCTTCAGAGGCGTGCAACCTCTGACATTAATAGCAAGTGTAAGTCAATTTTGGATAAAAGTGTCAGCTAAATGACATGTAATGTGATGTAATGAAAAAAAACGTGAACATTTTAATGTATGATGCTCAAAAAAATCCCCTAATGTGTTGTGACAGTTCAACCTGTGTATGTCATAAAGCCAGGTGCTCTCAGTCAGTGACACAGAGGAAAAGAATGCTCTGTCGTGTGTGAGTCTTGTGCAATCAGAGAGTCAGTCAGGTATTGTGCAGCAGGTTTTTTCTCTTCCTAGTCTCTCCTATATGTAAGAGCCTCCAGGCCTGCCACTTTTGTAACCTGTAGTCTTCAAAGGGATCATGCATGTGAAAGGCAGCCTTGGCAGCTTTTCTTCGGCCTGTTTAGCTTTTTATTAAAAGCCCTGCTGCTATGTGAGCAATTGCAGATACCTTTGATTAAAATCTTCCCATAAACGAATGAAATCAATAAAATTTCACCTTGAATAGAGCTTGAAAGATTCACACACAAATAATTTGAGCCAACTTCGCAAGTAAACAAGACGGTTGGGGTATAACTGCCAACACAATATAATGGCACTATCTAACTGTTTGGCCGGTTTATTACTGTGTAATTATTCTTTTCCTCCTGTTGGCAGCAAATAACATTCCAGTTTTGCTCCTCAAAAACCCATTGTGCAGCAGATATAGCGGGTTAGAGGCCAAAGATGATGCAACATCTCAGTTTAAGTGTGAGTCTTTACTCTCACAGGGCAGTGGCTCTGTAGAGATGTGCATGCCATTTCTCAGTGACATGTCTGTCCTCACATTAACCTTATGCTTTACCTGTATTGTTTCTCTAACATATCACCCCACACAAGGCAAACACATTAGACATCACATCCGTATAATTAGCAAACATTTATTATGCTATGTTCTGTATGTTATTAATCGTTTTCCAGTGTGTCCCCCTTTTTTTTTTTAAGGTCTATGTTTTTAATGGCTGCTTCACTCTTCATCAACCCTGCTATTCACACTCTCACTTTGAATCAGTGCATTGAATATAGTTTAAAATTTATCTTAATTGAATTCCATTCAATACTTTCCCAGTCCACGGCGGCAAGCAGATGCTGGGAGTGTTAATGTGTAAATGAGATTTAGGCTGAATCTTGGCACTAAAAAGCACTGCTAATATGAGCTAGCATAAAAGAGGGGTCAGTTACCTCAATGGTTTTTTTTTTGCATTTAATAAGGCTGAATCTCATTTCTCTTTCTTACCCCTTCCCCTTACCCCTTCCTCTTAGTTTTGCGCGTTCACACGAGAGTAAGGGCTGTTCCAATACTCATTTTGATCGAGGGCTAGGGGTGAGACAAAGGGGTGCACAGCCCTTAAAACCAAGGGAGGACGCAAGCTTACTTGAAACCCAGGGGGATCCACATACATTGCGTAACAGGCAACAATGGCTGCCAGATCGGTCTACTATTTTGATTGAGGGGTAGGGCTAAGATTAAGGGGTAGTTTTAAGCCAAGCCGTGAGCTTACTTGAAAGTAAGGGTTACCCAGAATACACTGCGCAGCCGGCAACAATGGCGACCAGATCGACCAGAGAGACCCATAAATGTAAGTATGTTTGGCTTAAGTAATTGATTTAAAAATTACGACAGTCTTGTTTTGTGCTATATACAGTCCTGTACATATATACTAGCAGTCATGTTCTTAATTTAAAACATTTTTAAAAATCGCTATCTTGCTACACTAACGCTACCACTGATGCTAACGGTAACGTTACATTGCCACAGTCACGCATTTCTCTGCCTAGAATGGACTCCATGCATGTCTACAGTTTTAACCATTAGCAGAGAATTTTGTTTGATACACATGTCGTTGCAAAACACTACTTGCTTTGGAGACATCGATAGGTGCTTTAAATAAATCGTTCTTTATCACACAGGGACACAGGAGGACACACGGCAGCTGATCCACTTTGGGGCTGAAAACGAGCAGAAGATTCTTAAATCCTGTGTTCATGTTGTAGCCATTCATTATTGTATTGGTACTGTATTATTGTAATCATTTGAAATTAATTCATGTTCATGCACTTGTACATTGTTGTTGGTTATGATACGGGATACTGATGAAAGAAATGTGAGGGAAGGGTTACTGGCACACAGGCACCAGACTGGTCTGGAATATCAGAATAGTTTGGTAGTTTTCTCTAGTTTATTTGTTTGTTTGTGGTCTTGTGTGTCTTTTTTGAGTTTTACACATTTGAGAGCCTTTTTAATATGTGTGTGACATGTAAGTTATGGTTCTAATAGTTGATAATGTTGCTGTAATATAGTATATTTTATGTAATTTTTTTTGCCTGTTACGATTAATTTATTGAGCAATAAAGACAGATTTTTGTTAACAAAGAAAGTTTTTCTGAACATCAATGACATTCAAAACGGTGATAACTGAAACAGATACACAACAGACCTTGCAGTGTGTATACACATGGTTATTGCAAACAGACTTAAGTACTACACAGATAACATCTGCACCACCACCATCGCCAAAGTGAACACAAAATAACTATAAAATATATAAATTCATATGACACTGTTGTCAAAACCCACACAATTAACAGTCACTTGCAGACGGCATCTTGAAAGTTTGTGGCCAATACTGTATGGTGATGTAACCAAGTGGTGTCCCATTTCATAAGGGTATGTTTTCACCCCTAGCCCTTACCACTCGGTTTCGAGGGCCAAGGGCTAGGGGTAAGGGGAAAGGCAAGGGGTAAGTTAGAGAAATGGGATTCAGCCTTAGTCTTGAATCAGCTTGTTCATGAGATAATGGCGAATACGTCTTAAGCAATTCTCTCCACTGACCTCTGGGAGTTTAGTCATTCAGGAAACTCTAGACTTCTAACTCTGTGGCTATAGTTTTATTTCTTCTGTTATTCTAATGAGGCATACTGTTTCTCTAAACAAAGATTGTCTGATCAAAGTGTGGCCGCATAGGCAGCTGTGGGATGCAGATGAGGGGAGGAGATGTTGGGTCAGTATTTATACAATCAAAGATTTGCTCCCTGTCGCTCTCACTCTCTCCCACTGTGGTTTTCTTCCCGTTTCCCTGTGTGAGCTCTGAGTGGGAGAGTGTCTGTATCCATGAGGATCAGCTGGAGGGAATACCAATAAGCACCGCAAGCTTCTTCCCCTCTGTGGTTCTGTTCTCTGCTGAAGGGACGGTTTTGTTCCACCTCAATGAGTGTGCCAGCTCAATCGCCCTGTGTGTGTGTGCATGTATTTGGGGTGCAGAGAGGCATCGACAGAGGGAAGGCTAAAAAAGTGCCACCCAATGCACCCCCACAGCCTCATCATTTTGACTCAAAGTTCCTCAGATCACTGCAAACGCCTGTGCTTGTAGTAGTGTCTATGTGCCTGCATGACCCGAAACTACACTGTCGACTGATGGTTTCACCAGGTCCTGTTTGCATAAAAGGTCTGTGGTTTTATTAATGACCCCCCCAACAAGGAGGTACATCGAGTTTAACAAGAAACAGGCTGAGTTTCTGTATGTCCTAATTATCTGAAACAATATTTATTTCAATAATACTGCTCAATTTACCCACTACACTACATACCCACCCAGTTTTGAATAACTTTTGTGCTTTCACCTCACTCCAGTTCAGCCATGCTGAATTGCTGCTTTGACTGTTTCTTCTAGTGCTGCAGTGGGCAGATGAGCAGACAGTCTTTTTTTCATAAAAAATGTAATCACTAACTAAAGCATTGATCTAAGAAAGAGCACACTGCAGTGCAAGATAAGTAGCATCTGTTTTTATCGACTCCCTCGACTTTGCCCCCAAAATGTGGCTAGAAGATTTGGACAGATTTCTCAAGCAGAACAACACAAAGCTCTCCCTTGTTGGGTTAAGATTGAGGCTAATGCAGTTGGAACTTTATGTTATGCTGTCTAGCGAGGTCAGGGCATAATAATTGGGCCATGGTTTTTGGACAGACGCTGTGTGCTATGTAGGGCAGCGTGGGGGACAGGGGGCTCACACAGAGTTGAGGTGTAAGGGAGGCACCCTGAGGGCACACTGGGCCTCCTGTAGCTCCTGTTGATGAAGATGATTGGAATGATGTGCGCTGCTGTGCTGTGTTTGGGAGCGTCCCCCTTTTGTTCTATATTTTGTTCCTGTTATAGGTTTTGGTTTCTGTAGCTCTCTCTCTCTTTTTTGTCTCCCACTTTCTGTCTGTCTGTCTGTCTGTCTTCTTCTGCTCTCCTGACTCACTAATATCAATTGGTGAGTCAAACAGCAGTGGGAGTAAGTCTGGCTTGTTCATTTCACAACATTTTCTCATATTGATAGTGATATACCAGATTTTAAGCATATGATAAGACAGATGGGGCTCACACAGTCCAGCTTTGAAATCCCAACAAATCTCAGTCAGTGATCGCAAGTAGAAGTTCATCCTGTTGCTCAAGGACACCCATACAGGTCACCTGGCTCCAATAAATTCAACTCCATTTGATCAAACTCTACCCTGTGTTAAAGCTGTGACCTCTCAGTCAATGACTGGCCTTCTAACTGTCAGACTTCTGCCATCTGCCGTGTTCTTCAAGCAGCATTTCCCTTTGTTACTGAGCTTTCGCCCCTCCCGTTGTCTCCTGCCATCCCCAAAGGCCCTTTAATCCTGGCCCTGTTTCACCCTCCTACCTCAACCACCCCTGGAGAACTCCTGCATAAGTGTTTGGGAAAAACAGAGTGAAAAGTAGGGCAGCTCCTCAGTAGATTTGGTAGGACATTTTCATCAGCATGAGTCTAATTCATTTAGCACAGCCACTCATCCAGAGAGACCCTCAGATTTCTTCAGCTGTAAGTCAGCGTGGTTATTAATCTTGAGTAGCAGTAGTTGTGACGGACGTGGACATGGTCATATTACATTCCTTACCAAAAAATAGTCTAATGGCATACTCATTTTTGGGTTTGAGTGTGTGTATAACATATGGGTTGTGTTATTCATGTCATCTGCGTTGCTCTTATGAATCAGGTCTTATTGTGCCAAAAGCCATCTTGTTTAAATGTTGGGTTTCTGTCAATAACATCACAGAGTACGGTCTAGACCTGTTCTCTTATTAAAAGCACAGTGAGAAAACGGTTGTTGTGATTTGGCGCTATATAAATAAAACAAAATTGAATTGAATTGAATCAATAAGAACAAGCATATGCCCCTCATTCCAGCGGTGTCATACAAGTTTGGCTTGACATTTACTTTATCAGGTGTGTGAGTGTAAATATGGAAGTTGCATTGATAAGTTTTCCATTGCAGGCAATAAACAAACATCACTGTGTTCTGTGTTTGGCGACTAATGCTACAAAAGAGAATATTGAACATTTCAAAGTTAAGCCTGTGGTGGGAGAGTGCCTGATGAGCTAGCTTAGTTCCAGTACTGCAGAAATAGCATGCCGTCTAAGCTGTCTGGTCGAACAGGCAGCTCTTTGTGTTTGTTGTTTGAAAACGAAGCAAGACTGGGTAATATGAGAAACCCACACATAAGCCTGCGCTACGCTTCCTCTTGAAAAGGGAGGATATTATGCTCCTGTATGACAAACAGGTTTGACAAAAGGACACCTTTTGTGTGAACCTGATTGTTTTGTCAAGAGATATTGCATACTATGGAAGGAGCAGGATCGTGATTGGGCGCAGGGCTCCTCAGGCTATACGTCAGACCATTCAATCCATATGCAGTAGCTTGCTCATCAGAGTCCTGGACAGAGCAGAGGTAGGACATGACAAAGTGTGCTTTTTTCTCCGCAGACAAAGAGTCCTGTGTTCAAGAAGGACAGATGCCAGAGAGGGAGAAAGAGAGGGATGAGGACAGAGGCTGAAATACCCCAGGCATGCTTGTAGAAAGAAGCATGGCATTCTCTGGTTACACAATATATATAAATAAGTATGTGATATGTATGTACAGTATAATTGTAGGCACCATAATTTCAAAACTACATTTTACTTTTATATACATGTAAATTCAAGACTAGAGTGTACAGCCATGCTAGCGGTGCTGGATATAACATGTTGATGTTTAGAAGGTATATTATTTACCATGTTCACCATCTTAGTTTAGAGTTTATCATGCTAACTTTGGCTCCAAAGTACAGCTGAGACCCTATTTTTGCAGTTTCTGTGTTGCACATTACAGTGAAACCACATTTTAGTAATACATGGAGATGTCGGAGATGATGCAACAAATCCTTGCTTACTGTTTCACCCTCACAAAAACAAGTTTGACTAGTTGATTGAGTGTAACGGACACAATTCATTGCAACAGCAAGTAAATGGGAATGTGTAATTGGATGACTTAACCTCAACAGGTTTGAAAGAGGAATAGTCCTCCTGAGTGACAATGTGTTTTTGTTTTATTATTATCTGGTATTCGGTGTGTACGTCGAGTCATACTTAATCACCTTATTATTGGTAAACCCTGTTTCACCGGACTGAGTCTAGGAGTGTCAGTGTGTGTGGTGTGCATAGGTCAATTATAAGGTATTTAGCATTTATGCAATATGTAACCATTACATGCTGATGTGGGAATGCTAAGCAGGATTCATCCCTAAGTCTGCCTGAGTTTGCTGTGATCTGTTTATTTGCTTAACACTAGCTGTGTTACATTTGTTTAGGATTAGTGCAGCTTTGTACAGCCCATAGTGCTTGTTGTTTTTTTGTGTTAGGCTTGATCAGCTTACATCTCCTGTCATTACACTGGTGTAGCACTGTCATCAACTTGCAAGATTAATTGCAGTATTATTTACACTTGAAGTGGAACTATTGTTCTAAAAATGAAAAAATAAATTCTGTCTTCACAGCCTTCCTCAGTTTCCTCTTTATGTGAGGTATTAAGTTTCCTGCCATAGTTAAATTTGCTAACCTAAGCCATATTTATTCTGTTTCACTTCCCCAAGTCTACAGCAGGCGTCTATGCTCGACAGTGAACTATGAACACATCAGGCAGAAACCGACTGTAATGTTCAGCCTTTATCAGTATCATGGTGATTTACTGTAAAACTAGCGACAATGTCTGGAACAGGGATTTCCTGAGCCTTGTGTGGCATTATCACTGACCTACATTAGATATGCATGCTCCACTTCTTTCACACACATTAATAGCTGTTATTTGAATTTTGTCATCTGTGTAAACAAACAGGATTAAATTCTGGCTTCTAAAAAAACAACATATTTGCCGAATAATAGCATTACATACACACCCAGATGGTCCCACTGTGACAATAGCAAGAAAGCTGAATGGAGTAGCGGACTCCCTATGTAGTATGACTGTAAATGAAGAGCAAATTCAGAAACGTCCAAAAAGATTTATTTTTTTTGGTCACCATTCCCAACATTTTACTCACCAGATTATTGTGATTCTGTGAGAAGAAATACTGTATCATAACCAAGAGCAATAATTGTAAAAATTTGAAAATATGGTCTAATTTAAAACTGAATGCAGTTTTCATTTGTAATGCATACGTTTTGGAAATTAAGTTGTTGTTTATCTTTTCCAAATGACTTGTTTTGCCAGTTAGACACATTTCCATAGTAAAAGATCATCCCTGAAAATTCTCCATATCTTATACTGCATCTGATCTCTGTTTCTCCTCATAGGACCGGAGTACTGACGGCAGTTTCTTGAGCATCCTTGGGTCAATGCGTCGGGGTTCCTCAGAGAACAATCTGGACCTGGACCTGAGCGATGGAGGTCCTGGTCCTGCGGTGGGCTGCGAGGTCCAGCGTAGTCGTTCTTGCTTGGACAACCTCCAGCAGAAGATACTTAAAGTCACGGAGCAGCTGAAGATTGAGCAGACGGCCCAGGACGAGAACGTAGCCGAGTACCTGAAGCTGGTGAACAGTGCGGACAAGCTGCAAGTAGGGCGCATCAAGCAAGTGTTTGAAAAGAAGAACCAGAAGTCCGCTCAAAACATTGCCAAGATGCAAAAGAAGCTGGAGCAGTACCATAGAAAGATGAAAGACAGTGAAAGCCACCACATCCCATCCCTTCACTCATCTACTGTCAAACACATTACCTTACCCAGGGAGTCTCCCAGAGAGCTGCTGAGAGATATGACTGGCAGTGGCCGCCACCCGACCATGGACAAGATCAAGACCATCGGCCCAGGTGTTTCCCTCTCCCCTCCTTTTTTCTTCAGCAAGCCCCGAGAGTTCGCCAACCTTATTAGGAACAAGTTTGGCAGTGCTGACAACATTGCCCACCTCAAGACCACTCTGGATGCTTCCTCACCGCTCCCCACTGACAGTGCAGGAAAGGGGCTGAGTAGCAGCACCTCCATGGTGGGCAAGCCCAAGTACCCCAGTGATGATGAGAGCTCCTCGGGGAGCGCCTCCATTTCAGCAGACAGTAACGGGCAGCCAGCGGGGGGAGGAGTGTTGGCGGTGCAAGCGCAGGGCCAGGACCAGCAGGCCAGGAGAGACAGCCAGAGCAAACTGGCTCTGTGCCTGGAGGAGGTGAGGGAGATCAAAGATGCCCAGAGCCAGCTGGAGGAGGATATGGAGGAAATAAAGGCTCAGTTCAAGAGAGAGTATGGCATCATCAGCCAAACACTGCAGGAAGAGAGATACAGGTATGTTTATATTACTTAAAATTTAATTTTCCTTCAAGCACCAGGTAGCACTAGCACCAGGCCTAATGTCTAATGCTATCTCTATTCTCAGGTTCAAAACAGTAAAGAACAGTAAAAACACAAAATGTAAACAACCATAGCAACTAATGGAATTTGAAAACAAGTATTTACTTAATGGTAGATTCATCACGTTAACATCGGCAGGACAGGGGTATACTGCACATTCTTATCTGCCTATAAATGGTAATTTCTGCGTCTTCTACCAGGTACGAGCGTTTGGAATATCAACTAAACGACTTGACAGAACTTCACCAACATGAGATGACTGATCTAAAGCAGGAACTGGCCAGCATCGAGGAGAGGGTAGCCTACCAGGCTCATGAAAGGGCCAGCGACATACAGGTACGCCATAGTGAATCTATTATGTCGTGGTGCTTGACGGAAATGGACACACATGGACCATGTGTGTCATTAGGGTTGGGTATCAGCAGGCAGGTCAGATATGTATGTGTTATGTATTATTTTAGATTAAAGTAAAATCTCAACACATGAAGCGCTACAGCTTGTCTAACATCCGTTGATAAGGCTATTGTCATCAGTCATAGCAATGAGGCCATCCATGTAGAGGTGAATGTATTAGTTGTCTTCGTCAGACGTCACTCTGTTTTGTATTTGACATTCATCCTCTCTGTCCTCTTGTCCCTCTGTTGATGAGTCTTTAAGGGGATTTTGATTAATTAAGGATTAGAAGGTCAGCAAAATGCCCTTTAGCCATTTGCAAAACATTCAGGCCCTCAAAGTCTCCCTCCATCTTTCATAGGAGGCTCTGGAGTCGTGTCAGACGCGAGTGTCCAAGCTGGAGCTCCAGCAGCAGCAGCAGCAGACTGTCCAGCTTGAGAGCCGTGATGCCCGGGTCCTCCTGGGAAAGAGCATCAACATCATGCTGGCCATCATCACCGTCATCCTGGTGTGTGTCTCCACTGCTGCCAAGTTTGCTGCTCCACTGATGAGGAGCCGGCACCAAGTGATAGCTACCTTCCTGGGAGTTTGTTTTTTGACCATATTCTGGAAGAACTGGGACCGTTTACAGTATGCCATAGACAGGTTACTGGTACCTGGCTGATAGTGAAACTAACACTGCAGAAACATGGACACTGTCTGCTGTCAGGATAGGACTATCTAAGGATTGGTTGTACAATCGTCACACACACAAGATTGCCATGCATTTACAGAGGTCATGGTTTTTCAGAGTCAAACTGAAATGAAATTTTTGTGATTTTTTTCCTTGTCTAGAACTTGAATGTGTGTTGCTAACAATTTTCATTTAACCTTTAAAATAATATTTATATAACAGTACATTTTGTTACTTGTCTAGGGATTGCTATGAAATCATCACAAGACATAAATAGTCAATTCAAGGATCAAGAAGGGTGGAAGGAAGTGCTCATGAGACTCACTCTTGATTATTCTGTCTCCTTTTGCCTCAGCTCGACGTTAACCTCTGTCAAACAGTTAAAAAATCATGCACACACACAAACAAAACCTCAAGCTTAATATCTTGTTGGCCACAGTTGTGAAATGCTAACGTCACCCTAAGAGGACATTTTGGGATATACACTCATTTGTTTTCTACAAAAGTTATGAAAAGATCAATGCTATTCATATTTGTACAGTAAATATGAAACAACTGTCAGCAGCCAGTTAGCTAAGCTTAGCAATAACACTGAAAACAGCTGGCGTGGTTCTGTCCAAAAGTAACAAAATCCTCCTTTCTGCACCTTTACTAAGCTCAGTCATCTAAACATGTTTGTTTAATCTTCACAAAAAACAAAGTGTAAAAATGACAAAAAAAAGTCAGGCACATAACCCTCAAGGTACTGTTTTTACACTTTGGATTTTGGTTGGTTTTGTTTTTGGTGGTTCAGAGGTACTTGTAGTTGGATGCAAGCTAGCTGTCCCCCCCCCCGTTTTGAGTCTTTATGCTAAACTAACCTAACTGGCTACTGGGTGTAGCTTTATATTTAGCATACAGACATGAGAGTGGTATCCATCTTTTAAACTAACTCACTGCAAAAAGAATACTAAGCATATTTTCTTAAAATGTTGCAACTATTACTTTAAATGAAGAATCTGCAGACTAAAACACAGAGGCAATAGACATCCTGTTTCTTTTTATGTGTTTTTTCTTTATGCGTTATTGCCTTGTCTGCCCTCTGTGGATAGTCATCTCTTAAAGGTTTTCTGTTTACTGTTGCTGATGTTTGAAGTGCAATATTTGATTTCTACGAACACTGTTTTTTAAATGTCTCTTTTAGGAGTGAACATTTAACGTCAATGTTTTACAGTGACAGGGTGCTGGTGCTGTTGGGGAGAGGGTTGAGTAAATGTCATCTATGTTGGCGTGAGAGATCCAAAACCACTGAAGACACTGGTGGGCTCTGATAAGACCAGCTGTTTCCTCTTTCAAGGGCCCAAAATCAATCCCACTGCATTACAGTGCTGGTAGCGCGGTAATATCAACACGCCAGATACACATGCGCACACACCCAAACAACACAAAATCAAAGCACGGCACTTACGTATGATGTTTGTTTTTTACTAATAATGTGACTAAGAGGCGATGGGTTATACTGTGAAACATTTTTTCCAAGAAAAGATGCAATTCCCTTTATTAAAGAAGTAACAAACCGCCTTCCGTACTCTAATGATGACAGAGAAGCATGTTACTGGCTCTAAGTGATTATCTATGAGCCAAGTCTTTTGACTGATTAATGTGTTATATCATTTTTGTCTTACAAACATTGCCTTTGATGATCTCACAAGAAGCTATGGACGTTTGTCTGCCATAATAACATGTTTGTTTTAATGTTTGTTGTCGTCTTTCTGTTTCTCTACTGACTGTATCATATTTGTTTTGTTGTGACATATTTGAGAAAATTTTACCTGCACAACTACACATCTGGTTTACATTCTCATTCATCTGTGGTGCACTACGTGATCAATCAGTTGTGTTTTCATGCATTACGTGCCTTCGTCTGACACTTTCTGTTAAATTAAACAAGGCTTTTTAATTAACTTGTGGCTGATGTTTAGAATGGACTTGTTGGGTAATTTGACATTTTTTCCTCACACGTTCCAGTATTGTGAAATCTCAGTAGTCAGTAGTAGTCAGCATGAGTCAGTCAGAAATCCGAGATTAAGT
Organism: Etheostoma spectabile; assembly: GCF_008692095.1. Lineage (NCBI taxonomy): Eukaryota > Metazoa > Chordata > Actinopteri > Perciformes > Percidae > Etheostoma > Etheostoma spectabile. The sequence goes on from NC_045740.1 coordinate 4,534,837, forward strand.
CACCAAGTGCCATTGGTGTAAAAAAAGAAACAGACAAAAGGTAGAAACTTCCAGAAAAGGTCTACTTTCACAGACTATATTAAGGACCTTCTTCATTTATAAAACGACAGATTTCTTAAGTTCCATATGGACATTTGTACCATAATAACAAACCCTTAGACAAAGCTTAATTTGCATACAGTTTCTAATTCTATTACATATGAATGGCACAAATATTGAGTTGAGTATGGCTGCAGCCTGGAGACTTTCCGTCTCATGTCTCCTGTCTCATGCCATCCCGGCTAGTGTTTTCCCAGAGCACTTTGGTGTTTTGGATGTTTTTGAACTAAACAGTGGGGAAATCATGCTAATGAATACAATTATTTTTTCAGCAGATGTCTTAGTAACAACATGATGGAGCTAGCAAAGCAGTTTTGTGTTTATGCGCGGGCGGGATTTATTCAGTTTGATAAATCCCAAGGTCTCTACAAAGCTTTAGCTCAAATTGTCTGGCTGACTAAACAGGGAGGGACTAGAAATCCTGTTGTTTTTTTTGTATTTGTTTTATATTTCAAGAGCAAATTGCTCCACGTACTCCACAATATGAGCACAGATTGATTAATACTTATTTTGTTGGTAACAATAACAATATTACACTTTAAGAGGCAATGATTCTCCTTTCGGACCTTGAAATTAAACCCTCACATGATATAGCTGTCGCTTTAACAAATTTCAGCGTTAAACTTTAAATGTTTTATGATTTCAGAAAGGAGGTTAATCAATACTTTATATGAATCCTATTTTTTGTTGTCAAATTTCATATCCATAAATACAGCATGAAAACTCGTTCAATTAATTGCATCATGATCACTTACTTAACAGTGACTTAATTTAGGAAATAATTTGCGATTTTGTATTCTAAAAATCTAAATTTACTGTTGGACATGTCCAGGCATGAGACAGGAGGGCATGATATTTGAGGTCATGACACCTTTGAAAAGTCGAAACTCTGGGATGGCACCACCCGGGTGAGATGGCAAGGCATGAGACGGGAGGTCTCCAGGCTGCATCCATATACTCATGCAGACATTTGCTGTTCTCTTACTACTAAATAATCTATCCTTCACCACCACTAGAGGGTGTAGGTGCTGCACTGTGGACACAACGGAGACCAGACAAACAGGGGAAGGCTGCAGCATCTTAAACAGCCTTCATGGGACCAACCAGATTGCATGCATCCACATTCTGTCAAAGCCAATAGTAAGACGCAGAAGACAGAGACAACCTAAATACTCCATAGAGACAACACTTTTCTGTGGCACAATTTCACAAGCTGTGTGGAAGAGTAGCGCCCTCTGTTGCTGGAACAAATTAACATTGAAACTACAGTTTCTCTACAGATCTCTACAATGTTGTACAGTGCAGGGCTCCATTACAGCATATTTCTGTATATTTCCACGAACACTTAATCAAGGTTATATTGTACTCCATGCTGTGAACAGGTACGCTTTCTGTAAACTGAAACTGTGACTGGTGCGATTCCCATCAGGTTGGATTTTGGTACCCTGGATGCAGATAGTCAGAGAGAGATGGATTAATTTAATTACAGTCACTTTAATTATCCTTCAGTCAACCTGGCACAACATGTAACAGTACAACTCCAACAATATAAATAATGACACACCATGTGAAATATCACCGTCAAACAACAGATAACATGTCACGCACACCGTATTCGACAATACATCAAAAGTACTGCTGCATATCACTGCCAGGGAGCAATAGAGACACACACAAACACACATATCCAGACAAAATGAAGCCTGTATGTGGGTAAACTCAGTGGCACTGCAAAATGGGTCACCTGGCACAGCCCTCTGCATGGTTTATTCTGCGTGACTAGTGCCTGCATGCCTTAAAAGAGGAATAGACACACGGTGACATACAGGAACAGGAATGGGGATGATAGACAGATAGCTTAACTGGGGATCTGCTGCACTCACACAGTGTGTGTGTGTGTGTGTGTGTGTGTGTGCGTAGGTGGACGGGCTGTGTTTCGTGCATTTGTTGAGCAACTAAGGGCCGCTGGGGGCGAAGAAATACTGGTGTGGTGAGGAGATCCTGACTAACACACACGTGGACACAGCCACACACACACAGCCACACACACACACACACACACACTCACACACACACACACACACACACACACACACACACACACACACACACACACACACACACACACACACACACACACACACACACACACGCACACACACACACACACACACACAGTCTTAAAAACAGGGATTATGAGCTATATTTGTAGGTGGGAATGGAGAGCAATGTTTTCTTTCCCAATCTCTCTCTCCTCTGTATTATGTGATCTGAAAAGTGAGCGCTTCCCTTTGATGTGTGCTTTGGTCCTGTGTGTTTTTCACTGCGCTCTCTCTTGCTGCTCCCGGTGCTTATCGGCCTATTCACTGGGCTCCATAATGAGCTGCTAATTATCCCAGGACCTCATCAAGTCTCTCTGGGCTTTTCAGCTAAGCCTCTTCCTCACACAGGTTGGCATGGTGACTGTAGGGGATGTGACCTGTATGGAGGAGGCCACTAAAAGGACAGCCGCAGCTTCACTTCTACTCTCTTCTACTGAGGGGAAGTGAGAGGGACACATTTTGTTTCACTCCTCGGAAGACAAGGAAGAGAGAGGGGAATGTGTGGATAGAATTAGCTTTAAGCTAGGCTGGTTTAAATTTAGTGAATTTTAATTGCATGTGTGTGTTAACAAATAACATTTGTGCTGTTTGTGTGTTTCAGTCACTGTGAGTGCATGAGTTCATATTCTGGGAAAGTTCTGACCTCTCTAGTAACCTCCACACTGATTTGGACCCCTTTGCAGCACTGGGTCCTTCCCATTTCCTGGCTATGGTTTCATGAAAACAGGCCATTTTCTTTTTCTCTGCATTTGCACTATAACATAAAAATGCACCCTGCATCTTGCAAAAAGCCACAGTCTCATACCTCAGCAGGTACAAGATCTGTAGCTGTGATGCTGCAGCGTCTGTGACCAGAATTAAAAGCTCCAATGACGACTACACGGAAACAGCCTGTGAAAACTTCCAGCTATGTTGCAACATTTATCATTAAGGTCTTCATATAAATCACCTCTTAAAATGCCCTAATTCAAAGGCACCTCCGATTTCCTTTAGTTGCTAGGCAACGACAGAGTGCCACAGTGATGCTTGGAGTTAAATGCTGCCAGCCCATTGGAGTAAAAAGGATTGTGGGGTGAATCACAGTCTTTTATAGTTTTGAGCATCCATTACATGTCCAGCTGACAGTGACAATGATTCACTGTTGCTAGAGAGTAATTATACGGCCTGTTGATCCCTTGGGTGCATCCAAAAGCAAATGATGTTAGACGACCTTGTGATATTTGACCACTGCCACTACACAAGCATTTGCACATTAGAATCATTGAATCATTAGAACTGATTTAAGAGATTTAACAACATTCGGTACTTTTGCTGTGTTGAACATTTGATTTGGAGGAACAATGTTTTCATTTGAATTCTATTCTATTTAAAGTCTGCATGCCATATGTGATGTGTGCTATTGGTCTGCATGTGTCTGTGTTTCTTTAAACCTTTAAACCTGTATTCTACTCTGGATTAACCTTTCATGGGACACAATACAAAAATGAGCTTTCGGATCCCTCTTTACCACCTGTTTCTTCTGCTCTCTGCATGTAATCCATAACCTCCAAAATCCTTTTAAAAGCAAACTGCAGACAACGTTATATTTCCCTCGAGACTCAGTGAAGTACTCTCTCTCCTTGGTTTGCTCACAATTTCATTTAGGACCATACACCATGTAAATACAAATAAATTACATATGGGGCATTTGGGACCCTGGGACAGTTGCCAGCTCTACCCAGCTGGTAGAGTATTGGACACATTTAAAGTGTGACCTGATGATGGTGCCAGATGAAAAGTTAAGGGGCTGCCAAAGTTCTTCATTTTGGGCACCGTTGATATCTGCCCCTTATTTCACTGCATTCCATCCACAGTTGTAGAGATATTTCTAAAAACCCAAATTGTCAATTTGGTGGTCAAAATATCAGAGGATCACCAACATTAGCAGGATTTATCCTATGGGGACTATGAATGTTTGAACAAATTATTACGGCAATTACTCTAATAGTTTCTGGAGCCAGGGCTCAGACACATGCATTCCACACATAATCATATTCATGATGCACATTTTTGGGCAAATCGTTTTCAAACACTCCCTTGAAACCATCAATTCCACTCAAGAGTACATGAATAGAGGATGTTGAATGCAAAACCACAGCATTGCATCATCATGCATTTGCATCTGTGTGTGTCCATTTGTGTTACATGATAATTGCAGGCTCACATTCCCGAGGTCTATACTGTACGTAGCGGTGGGTGACTTTTTGAATCTGGACAACAAAGACCACAGTATGAGTGGAGAGATTCCCTGCGTATGACTTCACACTCTCTCACTCTCTTACTCTGTTATAGAACAAACAACTCATCTCTAACACACCCTTACTACAGGGCAATCAGACATTGGCACTTGAAAATACTACAAAAGGAAGCTATAGCGTGGTGGGGATTGTCACAAAGTGTAGCTTCCAACAGCATTCAACGAACACCTTAGAGTACTCTGTAAACACAGATTTAGTTGTAATTAAACTTCACTAAATGGTCACGTAATATTCTTTTCTGTTTTGTTGAAAACATATTAATTACAAAATCAGATTAGTTGTTTGTAATTAACAGAATGCAGTGCACAGATCATATTAGGCACAGATAACTAAGGATGTTAAATTTCTGTATGGGAGGTGGGGTCAATTTAACTGTTCTGCGCTGAAGGGATGCAAAGGCTCATGGGAAAACAATGTGTTCGGAACGGTTTCTGTCCTAGTTAAATTGTGTTTTAATAATGTTCTGTTAATGTTTTGAGTGTGCATTTCTGTTATCTGGGTTTTAGTTTTGTATGGTTGATTTGGTGTTCATCTTAATCTACATTGATTGTTGGTGCTGGGCAGTGAAAATACATAGTAGCTTGTACAAAACATAGAGATTATCAACACTTTAACTTATGATATATTTTGCACTGTATAATGCATTGGGGTACTGCAGTGTTACATGTGTGATCATTTTATTGTTTTATGGAACAAATACCTTGTTTTGAAAATTTCAATATATTCATTTAAAAAAAAAAACAATATTTATATATGAACAAATTATTATTTTAGTATTTGTAAGTACCCTAACGTTTTATATTGGTTATGTTTCTTTGCATGTTTAAAGCTATGGTGTGTAGTTTCTGTAATGTGACAACAAAACTTACAACGCAGTCACATGATGCAAGCCTTCTGTGATTACACAACTGATACAACTTGACCTGTTAAGTTTCACTTTGTGTAAAAACAAAGACGGTTTTAGGCAACCGGTTTCCACACAAACGACTGTTTAAAGTCAACTAAATCTGGATAACAGTATACTTTCGCAATAGCTTTCCATCCTTGCCAATTTGGTTCCGCAAGCAGTTTGAAACAAACAGTGAGGATTATTTTAGTCTTTGACCATGGTTTAATCTGGTATCTGCATTCCTTCTGTGGCAGTCTGCAACCAGGCTCCTGCCACACTTGAGTGACACATGGGCAGATTGAAGCCAGACAGCTCATTATCAACACCTTGTCAGGCAACTCTCTCCTGTCCTGTGTGTGTGTGTGTGTGTGTGTGTGTGTGTGGCTGGTATTGTGTGTGTTGAGGAGACTGTGGGACAACTTCAGCCTCCTTGTCTGGGGATTATAGCTGCCTGAGGAAAGCTGTACAGAGCTACAGAGAAGTGAAGGAAGTGCTTATAAGCAGACAGCAAACTTTTTCAGTCTGGTACCATTTATCCCTTGTTACTTGTTGTCTGTCTCTGAGACATAACTGTTTATTACTGGTACAAACATCCACATGCAGAAACTCAGACTTTCTGCTTCTTTCTATTTCCGTTACTAACTTCTGTTATTTTTTTCTTCAAACATTTCCTCTTTCAGATGTCTGCAGGTTCCGTATGAGAATGTGTGTGACTATATTGTTTGTGTGTATATCTGTGTGCACTTCCTGCTCTCTGACAGTGCTGTGATAGGTATATCCTCCTACTGGGCCAGCCAACGGTTAAGCCTGGCCCTCCTTTCTTCTCTCTCTCACTCTCTCTCTCTCTCTCTCTCTCTCTCTCTCTCTCTCTCTCTCTCTCTCTCTCTCTCTCTCTCCAAGCTAACATATTTTCAGACTTTTTGTCACACCTCCCATTTTTGGCTCCTTATGTACTGAACAGAAGTTGCAAGATAGCAGCTGAAGCGAGAGAGAGACAGAGGTGAGAGACAGACAGAGACCGAAAGATTTGTGGGTGAAGGGTAGTGATAAAAATGGAGGTGAGCGTGTGTGTTTCAGATGCTGTTTATAGTACGGGGCCACTTTTCATTAGCAGTAAACAGAGATAGAAAGAGAGTCAGCAGTGGGAGGAAATGAACAATGGAGGGGAAATGATCAGTTAGCTGCAGTGGTGGCTGTCAGCCTACACTGGAGCAGCCTCATTATAGGTCAATTCATTTGGCTTAGGGGCCAAGGCCGAACGTGCACGGGTGATTGAGGAAGCGTGTGTGTGTGTGTGTGTGTGTGTGTGTATGTGTGTGTGTGTATAGTATGTGTAGTAAGCACAGATAAATGGTAAAAGCTGCAAAGAAATAGTTTGCAAATGTTTTGGTGCTGTGTCAAGTATTCTAATCCTCAACATTGTTTATTAGGAACTAGAAAAGCCAGTTGGAATCTGTATAGTAATTTAGACAGATGCATCATTTGGCAGCTAAAGGATTTGCCAACTCATTCACACTGGTGGACTGAGCTCTCAAATTATTTCACACTTGAAATATATAATATTTAAAATAGTAATACTATGATATAAAAGGGAAGATATCCATATGAATTTGGAGAATTTGGAAACTATTATACCTTACTGTAATAAACATGATTCTAAATCTGGTTGTTGGTGTATGTGTGTGTATACGTGTAATTTGGGGACGAAGGGTGGGGGTGGGGAGGGGAGAGGCGCTGAAAAAAGGGAAGAAGTTGAAAGAATAGTGCAAAATTTGTGGAAGAGAGAGAGAGAGAGAGAGAGAGACATAGAGTGTGTGTGTGTGTGTGTGTGTGTGTGTGTGTGTGTGTGTGTGTGTGTGTGTGTGTGTGTGTGTATGAGAGAGAGAGCGATCTGCGCAGGGAGACGGAGCTTCGCTTCTGGAAAACAGCATCTTTCCCTCCACTCTGCTCCTCCCCTCTTCCCTCTCGGCATCTCTCCCACGCTCCAAAGCTCAACCTTCAGTTTCCCGGATCCTCCCAAATTCTCCCGAGGTATAGTTTATGTGCACTAGATTGTGTGTGTATATGTGCATTGAAGCCTGCACATGTGTGTGTGCGAGTACTCGACGCTGTGCTCAGTACTTTCCGTGTTTCTCTCTCTCTCTCTCTCTCCGTCCCTGCAGCTGAGCTGAGGTGGGCGTGTGGAGCCTCTGACCCTCTCTCGCCCACTCTCTTTCTCTGTCTCTCCCTCTTTGCTACAGCTACAGGGGGCTATGGATGGACTGCGTTTACCTCCACTCATCGAGGAGGCTTTGGACTCTACAGGTCTGTGCAGCTGTTTTGGCAGTGTGTGTGTGTGTGTGTGTGTGTGTGTGTGTGTGCTTGTTTATCCGTGATTCTGTGCAGTTAGCTGTGGTTATTTTTAGACCTGCACTCCAGATCAGATATGATCAGCAAGAAAAGGCAGAGAGGTCGATGTTTGTCTCTGCTGAGAAAGAGTGTCTACTCCTGAAGTGAGGGATGGGGTGGTGAACTGAGGAGGTGGAGGAGCTGGAGAGAGGTGGCCACTGGCCAGGTGGTAGATGGAGGGGAGAATGTTGTGGGAGCCTGTGTTTATTAGGAGCTGTGGTCGAGCTGACAGACTGGCTGACGAGTGGGCATTACTGTCAGCTATGGCTTCTGTGGACATTTAATGGAGGCGACACGCTGCCAGGTACAGTAATAATAGATGGCTGGCAACCAGAGGCAGGAAATGATGTAGCTAGCCTTTAGTCTGTCTGCATGTTATTCTAAGTCTGGTTGAGAATTGATTCAGTGTGGAATCATGCATTGTTGGATACTTTTATAGATCAGTTTTTTTTTAATACTTTATGCTTAGATTGTTTTGAGCTCCAAAATTAGGTCTTGTTGTAGACTTGCTTCAAATGCATGATGAACAGCTGTTGTCAGGCTTGTTTGCTAACTTCATACAACTGACTGTTGCTATATGACATTTGGCACAATGTGTCTTCACATATCCAGTACTGCGTATAATTGTATTCAGGGAAGAATCTGTGGAATGTTTCTCGTGTCTTTGTGTCCCAACAAGGACAAAGAGTGTGTTTTCTTCATGTTTTGAATGGGCGTATAGACAGAGCAGCTCTGTGTGGGACACTCCTAGGAGGATGTTTATTGGTGTGGAGGGGCTCAGAGAGAATCCCAGGTCAGCAGCCCTTTGACCATTGGCTAGGTCGCCAGAATCAGGCTTCCTCTTCCTGTGTAGTACTGTCCTAAAATTGAACTTTCGATAACAAGCATTTGGCAGATTATCTCTTAATGCCTGCTCTTCAGTCAGTTGTAGACTTATTAAACCACTTTGTTCTAAGTGTTCAGTGAGTCATTTCCTTTAATGCATCTATGATGCTGGGGCCTGCGTATTGACCATCATGCAGCTCACAAGATTATTCCTGCAATCTTAACTCTAGAGACCTCTTGTCTTTCATCAGTCTGAGGTCTGCTTTTAAAGCTGGAAATTCATAAGAAGGATAGACATAGAGCAAACAAAAAGGGGATTGATCAAAAGCTAGTCTCTTTTTGCATTACATAAAATAATAAATGGATTAAAGGGCATTCATTCTGTCCTGGCCGAGGTTAATACTAGCTAGATTTCAGTCTGGGTTCTTAGAAAAAGGTGACTTTGTTCTAAACTGTAGGCTCTAGGCTTTATTTTCAATGTTTTTTCATTCCTGTCGGAAATTAATTCTGCACTGCACTAAATTAAATGCTTCTAAAAACACTTGACACATGTACCAACAGGAAATACAGATGCTCTAACACAAACACACTCCCACTGATCTTTGACATTTGCGAGTTGTCTGTGTATCTTCCATATTGTTCCTCCCACTTGCACAAGTCGCCAACCATATTCTCTCTCCATCCTTCTCTCTGTTTTCCCACTCAATATCTCTTCCCCCTCTTTCAATCGCAATGCTCGGCTCTCTTCTGCGCCCACACACGCTTGAAACACACACACATACACACACACACACACACACACACACACACACACACACACACACACACACACACACACACACGCACAAACCTTTGCACCTGCCAGTGCCTCAGCCCACACAGCATTTCTCTCCTGTCCTCTCCTGCTTTTCCCTGCACTCCTCTCCAGTTTACTCTCTCGAACTAACAGCAAAGTTGCTGCCTGAGATAAACTTTGTAGATCTGGGAGGTGCATGGACCTCTGAGAAAAACAACAATGTGAGATTCTCACATAAGTGTTTAATATGGTTAATCAAATGACAACAAATCTTGCATGTTTTTCTACCCTCAGGCATCCCAGCTTCTTCTCCCTGCACCACCCTATCCCCATTTCCCCCCATCAGACTTAACAGGCTTTCAAGGCACTGCAGGTCCCTGAAAAAATAGAGTGTGCCACGTTTGTTATATTTCGCTTGGTTGCATAATGGAAAACGTTAGTTCCATGAACCTTCCTTTCTGCAGCTTATTCTATGGATTAAAAAAAAAAAACTTTACTTCTCCCTTGCAGAAATGCTCTGCACTTTCAACCTATCATTAGCGGGCCCTCTCTCTTCCTCTGGGTCATTATCCTTTTTGGATTTGGCAGCTACATGGTGAGCTGTGGTACCCCTCTTTCCTCTGTGATTATGTGATGTAAAACCTTCCTAAGAGATTGCTTTCAGGTGGGAGGTACTGATTTATGATCAAATGGATTGGTACAGCATCACTTGTTTTCATGCTTTGTACTGTCACTATTCATAACCCCTAATGGAATAGCTACACAACAAGCACATGTACACGCACATATTGCACCACCACACAACCACGCATGTTCCCATAAAAAGCAAATTACCTGAATCAGTCACCTACAGTAGGTGCACACTGACACAGCTTTTGTTTAATCTTATCTAATGAGGCCAAGTTACATCTCATTCTAACAATGCATCTCTATTCCATTGACCCACTTTCTCTTATTTCGCTTTGAAAGTGCAAACATGAATTTCCCATTTAAATAACAGAGCGGCTCATTAAGTCAGCCCAACTCTTTGGTGCTTGTTATTCCTGTCTTTTCTTGTTGTCTCCTGCTACGGTTCTTCCTCTATCTCCCTAAAGTTTTCAGGCTCCAAGTACAGAGAGAGAGAGAAAGAGGTATTAACCTCATGACCCCTGTAGCTTGCTCCTCATCTCAACCTGTTGAGTCTCCCACAGCTTGAAGTCAGAAAATGTCATGCTGACTTCACTCTGTGGGCAACTTGATTATTGCTATGCTCTCTATTCATTAGCAATATAGATCATATTCATATTCATCATTAGCAAGGAAAACATCCATAGTCTGCAGCAGAATCACAATGATGCCGCCAGGCTTTTAACTGACACAAAGAGGAGTAACCAATCCTTGCTGCCCTTGACTGGTTACCATTGAGTTTTAGAATTGATGTCACTACTGGTTTTTAAAGCCCTGGACTGCCTGGCTCCTATCTGTGATTTGCTATACTCTCCATGAGCCAAACCGATGCTTGAAATCCCCCGGCAGGGCTCTACTAAAGGTTCAAAAATCTTGTCTTGTCACTGAAGGAGACCAGGCCTTTGCTGTTTGGTCACCTCAGTCGTGGAACTCCATGCCTGGAGCAGGCAGGCAAGCTTTGGGGCTTTCAAATCTCTTCTAAAGACTCACTTTTATTGTGTGGCCTTTTCAAAACTGTTTCTTATATAACTGTTGGTTTTGAAAAGTGCTATACAAATAAAGTTATTATTATGAAAGGACACCTGATAAGATCACTCTGTGGGGAAAAGCAAAAAGTAGATGGAAATATTTCTATTCCAATCAAAAGTGTGGACAAAACAAGCTTTATTTCCATGGTGATTTGCCGTTTGGTAAAGCCCTGGTGTGCAGAGGTCACCATGGAGATGAACTAGTGCATGGCTTTACCTGACTTGTTCCAGTTTCATCAGGAAGTGAGCAGCTTGTGTGCCTTCAGGCCATATCATAATTCCTCCTTCCTTGCATCTCTCTTATTGTCTTCTCCTCTTTACACACCAAAATTGAATAGCCTTCTTCATTTTATAGGGAATGGAGCAGACCCTGTGCCACATTTAAAGCATATGCCGCACCTGGTTACATAAAGCAGAATGAAAAAAGAAAATTGAGATAGTAAAAAACCTGTTGAGGTAAAACGCTACCTGCTCTATAACAAGAATGAACTTAACCACATATTAAACATATTTAATATACATAACTATGGATCTAACTGCCAACTCATACTGAATATTTTATGGAGAAAGGCTTGCCTGTGGTGCCAGGTAAAACCAGCTCTGTCCCACATCCTCTAGCATGCCTCTGTTTGCTTAAATTGTCACTCTGCTCCTCAACATTCGAAAAGTGCATATTTCCTCACACTCTTCACTCCATCACTGAACATCGAATCAGAAGCTAAACAAAAAAGCTTGTGTTGCCACATTACAGTAATTTTTTTTAATTTAATCTCAGCACTTCCAAATTCTGACAAAGAACACTCAGCCTTGCTTGTTGTCTCCTTTCTAAAGTGGAACCATGTTTGCAGTGACATACTCAATGTGTTTTGCTGCAATGTGATAAGGAAAGAATGTGCTGTGGCTAGATAAAGCCATCCTCCCCCAAGAGCTGTAACACTGCTCCTGAGATGACTCTCCTGCCCGTCCCTGCTGTAGTATGCAAGCAGCATCCTTCTCTAGCGCAATCCCTGCATGACTAAAGCCCAGCGCTGTGCTAACGAATGCTGTGGAGTGATCACAGGTATCACTGCAGCTGATTCTGCTGCATAATGTGTTTGACATTCACGCACATGGTGAGGTGATAACGTTTTCTTAAGAACTGAAATGAACAAAACAAACAAGCTGTTGGGAATAGTTAAGAAGGCAGATGGTATGGGAACACTGGATAATAGGGATGGCAAGGAGGTTTCATGGACTTGATGGTCACAGAATAATATGTTGTGGGATGCTGTCAAAGGAAGTTAAAGACAGTTGAGAAATGCTTTCTTGTCCATTATATTAACGGATGTCCTAAACAATTTCTCAATGCCCAGCAGCAGTACCAAAAGTGTATAAAAGTTTTTACATTGTACTTCCTAATTCTTGTCATGTTTTCCCTGGAATCTGTGTTAAAGTTTGTTTCTGATCAGCTGCAGTTTGAGCCCATTGGAGGACTGTCTGAAGGCTACAAAACCTAAAACACAGCATTCGGATGTGAATGATATTCAGTGGGGAGCTTTTTGTCTCTTGATGGCCTTTAGTTGCCGCTGGCAATACAAGCAGCTCTAAACTCTCCCTGCCACATGGTCCAGCTTTCTTCTTTTTAACTCATTACGCCAGCATCAAAGTTTAATGACAAAATAGTCCAGTGCTCATAAAACCTCTCACATGCCTCTCAGGGGCTACATTGTTTAAATTAACATTATTATGAGACAGGAAGGGTGTAGCTTTCTGCTAATGTCATACAGACAAAATATATGTTGTAATATATGTTGTAAGTGCTTGGTTATGTTGGACATAGTTATATCTAGTTAGGGGAACAACAAGGCAGAGAAATTACCACAAGAGATGGAAGAATCCCCTGAGCCGAGATCCCACCAGTAGCATCACTTCTAATTAGATAGATTTTTAGTTAACGCTTTACTGTGTCCCCTGCTGCACCTTTTCCTCTTCACATGGCTCTATTCCCATCTCTCAGCAAACACCATTCCCCTCTCCCATCCTCACGCTGCTTTCTGAGTAAAAACAGCAATTTTGAGGCACTCTGAGACTATTTACACATGAATGTGTGATGCTACATATCAATTTATTTCTGAGATTGAGCTTGACCCTGGATGGCATGTCATTGAGAAATAAGAGATAAATGATGGCAGGCCAGTGTGTGATGTAAGCAGAATTGCCAGGGAGGAGACAGTAACTGAGGCACAAGGTTTTTTTTTAACCTATAACTCCACCTGAGAACAAACTAACACTGTAAATATAATCTCCATTTAGATCTGGCCTTTCCTGCCTGGCGGCAAATCTCATCTGACTAATGGGAATAGACTTTCCCTCCGAGTCAAATGGAAATTTACCGTCATGTTGTTGACGATGTTGTGCTGTAGATGATGCCTTCCCTTCTAGTCTGACCAGCTCTGCATTTGCCTTCGCAGCTCTAACAAGCAACAGCTGTTATAATGTCTAACCAGGTTTAGCCCTACATCATATACATTGTGTCATTGGGCTTTACAGGCCCACATTAACAACAGCTCAGTCCAGGCTGTCTACAAGGAGAAAGAAAACCAACACAAAAAAACAAAAGAAAACGGCAGACAACAGTGTAATGTGACACATTACAGTGTAATACAAGAGAGGGATGTGTGTTTGTCACATCATACAGTATGAGTTGTAGCTTGTGTTTTTATGATCTTGGAGGTGCATTGCTGAGTGGTGAGTCATAGTGACTCACAACTCACCCTTCCCCCCCTTCTCTTTCAGCATTGTGTACTGTCAGCTATCTTACTCCACCTACTGGTCAGAAATGTAATTTCAGTGGAATCTAAAACAAACCTGTCTTATAGTAAAATTTTTATCAGTTGTCATCAACAAGTGTTATGGATTAAGCATGGATTTCTTGTTTCTTGAATCGCATAAGAGGGGTTGTCAGTAATTTTGTATATTTAAATTAGTGTGTTTAATTAAGGTACATGAGTGTGAAAGAAGTTGGAGTACAACAGACTCAAATGCTCATTTAATCACAAGATGGTGCTGTTGATTCAAAAGAAAACAAGAAGTACTGTGTTTAAGCATGACGGCATTTAGGTTGATGACAGAGAGGTAATTGTCACCTGTAAATCTCTCTTCCTGTCTCCCTCTCCCCCTGCCAGGCATCCCTTTCTAATATCGCTGTCATCTTTTCATCAGATGACCCTTGCGATCTGAAAGCAGAGTGCAGCCCCACCATGGACAAAGAGATGACAGCAAAGGAGAGATGCGTTCTGGAGAACAACGAGAAAGAGGAAATGGACCAGGAGAGAGCTCAGGAGGAGGAGGAAGAAAAGAAGTTGAAGGAGGAGGAAGGTGAAGGGGAGGAGAAGGGAGATCCGGAGGATCCGCTGACAGAGGAGCAGGAGCTGGAGGAGCTGAGGGCACAGGTGCTGCAGCTGCTGCTAGAACTGGACGATGCCAGAGATACCTCCAACAAACACCAGGAGAGCTTCCATGAGCTGCAAGGTGAGACCTCTCGCCTTGGACATGACTGTCAATAACAAGATTGTATGTGTATACTATTAATTGATCATTTATTGTAATGCTTAGAATCATTAATATTCCTCTATCACAATTTTGTATCCTTTATTTACCACTTATTTCACATCCATCTGACTTGAAATCAAAATCTATGAAACCAAATGCAAACATCTTTCACATACCCGTCTTCGTGGGAAAATGTATTGGCATTTAAAGAGAAATGCTGCCATTTGTCAACTTGTCATTGTCATGTTTTTGTGTGTGTGTGCGGTTTTTATTTTAAGATTATTTTTGCGGCGTTTTTTAGGCCTTTATTTAGATAAGACAGCTGAAGCCATTAAAGGGGTGAGAGAGGGGAAAGGGCAGCAGAGGGCCGCAGGTCACAGTCGAACCAGGGCCTGCTGCGTCGAGTAGTAAACCTCTATATATGGGAGCCTGCTCTACCAACGGAGGTATCCAGGTGCCCATGTTGTTTGTGTTTTATGACTATTAATCATGACATTTGTGAAACGTAAACTGGGGCAAGGAACTGAAGAAGCTAAAGCTTTCCCAAAAACTGCAAGAGCAATCATCTCAAATACTTAAGTATTTTTGGAATATCCTGGAAATCCCTGAAGCTCTTGTAGTGAACTAAATAAAACATGTAGTGCAATTAGCTACAACTGGAATCTCTTTTAAAATAGGAATTTAAGAACATATGTACTTTAAATAAAAAAAACACAAGATAAATTTAAAGCTAGCCACCGAAAACTGTTAAATAAATATGAGCTGCACAAACATGGCGGGTATGTCAGTCGCAAGTTGGGCAAAAAGTGGATAAACCGTGCTATGCAGGGGCCAGTTTCAACAATTTGCAAGATGTTAATTGCCTCTTCCTATAACTTTGACACAATTTACCATTCAAAACAAATGCTATATTTGCAACCCAGATACAAGCATAAGAGAGCTTGACTCGTAAAAGTATTTGCAATTTGCATTCGACAGTAATTTGTAAAACGTGATGCTGCCACCATTTTTGATCTGAGTGTTCTAATCTCTTTAGTGAAATGGGCTGCATTTCACTACAACTGATCACCATCATTCCTGCACTTGCGTTACTTGACTCCAGGTGTCTCCAATCTCTACAATGGAGGTGGTGAGTAAAATGTTATCCGAACCAACAAACTGAGTGGACAAAACATGATCAAACATAAAAATGAATTACTAATAAGCCAAACAATAAATTATTTGCAACTAAACACTAACATTTATCGCAATTCTGCAATCTGCAGTTGTCCCTCTCTATGAATCATGTAAAAAGTATGTCATGATTTTGGATTCAACTACTATTGTAATGAAATAAAACAAACAATGCACTTAGCATCTTAGTGACTCTTTACATTTTCTCAGTTCTTTATATCCAAATACAGAAGAAAACTCGGTGTCCTCCGCCTGGACAGCTTAACTTTCCACCCGAGACATCTCCTGTTCATCACAATCTAGTTGAACATTTAGAAGCATAAATGTTTATATGCAGTCACTGACGCAGTCATTTCCTCAAGGCACTAAATGAAGCATCACATCATACCTTAGAAATGATGAGCTTAACATTCAGGGACACTAGCAGTGAGTAAGGCCTTGGGTATGGGGCTACAAGTGAGCTCAGTGTGTGTGTATGTGTGTGTGTGTGTGTGTGTGTGTGTGTGTATGTGTGTGTGTGTGTGTGTGTGTGTGTGTCTGTGTGTATGTGTATATTTATAAGTGTGTGTATGTGACTGTCTCATACTAAAAGTCATGGCGTGGTGAGCTCAGTTGTTTGTTTGGCAGCGGGAGAGGCATTCCTCAGACAACTGCGTGCATGCTGAGGGAAGCTTCCAGACTGGGTGTCCTAGACCACAACGAGAAATCACTATTGGTCAACTCCCACTGGGAACAGTCAGCTGTTCAGACTGCTGGCAGCTGTTGGGGGGGTTGGAACTGTGAAGTTGGTGGGGGTCCTGAGTGTACATGGTCAGAGAATGGCGGAAGGTGAGGTACAGGTAAAAATCAAGGGCCTATAGATGATTATTTATACAAGCTGCCAATCACAGCTTGTATCATGAAAACAAGGGTAGATTCCATGCCAGCAGAAGAAAAATCTGAAACACAATGTTGCTGATTAAAGGATCCCCGTGACAACCGTTGATAGTGAGTTTTAAATGTTTAAACAAGACTAAGAGTGTATGGCCATGCTAGCAGTACATCTGTGAGGATGTTTCGATCACAATGACAATGCTAATATGCTGATGTTAGGTCAGTATAATGTTCACAAAGTTTATGTAAATTCATATCTGCTAATTAGCACTAGACTCAAAGTACAGCTAGGGCTGATAGGAATGTAATTGGTTATATATATATATATACTAGGAAGCGTAAATACAAGGGTGAACAAGAAAATGTTTTTTTTTTTGTAATTTAAATGAATTGATTTAAGAATAAACAGGCTTAACTGACCTTCCTCTGTATTTAACGAGCAGCTTTTGTTGTATTATAACCATTAGTGAATCCGCCCGAAGGATCCTAGAGAAAGGACTTGGCATGACACACTAATAAGGACCAAAAAGAAACAATACAAACTTGGCAGCAAACCAAAAGCAGCAAAAATAATCTGCCTAATTTTGTTCTTCTGTAGATAAAAGTTATAAGAATAAGGAAGTGAAGACTGTTTCATGAAATGGATATTAGTAAAATGCATATACTAACAAATTGTATAGTAATGCTGATGGTTCGGCTAACATTGTATTTAACACAAAGACCTGCTTGTGTTATTCAGTCAGGCCTCAAGGTTGAGGCTTATCAAGTTGTCATCTTTCCATTGGCCTGCTGAACTGACATTTTCCTCTTATCTCCCCCCCCCCTCTCCTCCACTTCTCTCCTCACTTAACCTCTCCACCAGGTCTGCTGGAGGATGAGCGTCTGGCCAGTGCCCATCAGGCTGAAACCTTCACACGCCAGATCCAGAATCTCCAAGGTATCAACATAATTAAATGCTCAACAGAAGTTCTGTTCTTAAATAAACCCAGACAATAACTATGAATATTTTACAGACACAGGAAGAATAATCAAAAATCAAATTCAGATATTGCATATTACGTTTCTCTTTTCTGTCAATAGCTCAATGCCAATTTCACTCTGTAAGCTGCCAGTGAGAACAATTTGTTAGCATTAATCAATAGGACTTCCATCTTGTATGTCACTGTATGGATTTCTATTGTCCCGCTAGTTCTCTAATGAATATTCTCAGACAGAAAGTGCTACTTAAGTATGTTGGGAGTTGATTGACTGGAACACGTTAAATGCTTGCAATCATTTGGGTTATTGATTTGGGGGCATTTTTTAAGAAATCATTCACACCGAAACACAATTATTCTTCAAAAAGCTTAAATGAGATTTGTGCTTAATCATGAGGGGTCAATAAAAAACACCCCAAAACCAACTCATCCCAAAAAATCCAGGATAAGGGCTCTGAGGACAGGAAAAGAAAAAATAAATGAAGAAAAGAAAAAACCCAAACCTTACAGTAAAAGAGACAAAGAAAAAAGGAAAAAGGAGGAACAAGATATTGTTTTTAAAGCTGCAACTTATTTTTCAGTCAGTTGGAGGAATGCAAAACTATTTCACGACGTATCTGCAAGAATTATGTCTGAACTTTTTAATTGAGTTAATACTAGTTTTATTGCCATTGCCTTTTATTGCTCTCTTGTTTTTTGAGAGGTGGAGATGATTTTCCTCTCCTGAAAATACGAAATTAATAATCTGACCCTGAGAAAAAGGTATGTTACTATAAGTTACATCAGCTCCACACACACACACACACACACCCCACCTACCTACTGATGCAGTCTCACCTACACATCTCCTCCTCCTCTCCCCCCAGCCCAGCTGCGTTCTGTGCAGGAGGAGATGGACAGCCTGGAGGAGGAGAAGGAAAGCGAGCTGGCCGAGGCCCAGGAGGAGCTGCGCATTGCTCAGGAGGAGGTGATCCTGCTCCAACAGGCGGCAGAGGAGGCGGCAGCAGAGAGGGAGAACGACATTGCCTCGCTGCAGGAGGAGCTGTGTCGCCGACGGGCCGAGCTGCAGCGCCTCAGCGAGGAGACCCAAGAGTATGAGTTGGAGATCACCACGCTGAGAGCTGAGATCAGCATGAAGAGTCAGCGCAGAGAGGCCGAGAGGAAAGAGGGTGAGGGACGTGGAGCGTGGAGAGTAGAGATCAGTGTAGTAATAGATGAGAAAAAAACAGAAGACGACAGATATACTATGGGGCTTGAAAGTTTGGGCACCCCAGGTAAAATGTTTTATTAATGTGCATAAAGAAGCCAAGAAAAGATGGAAAAATCTCCAAAAGGAATCAAATGACAGATTAGACATTTGTATATTATATCACAAAAAGTTAGATTTCATTTCCATCATTTACCCTTCAAAATAACAGAAAACAAAAAAATGGTGTCTGCAAAAGTTTGGGCACCCTGCAGAGTTAATACCTTGTACTGCCCCTTTTGGCAAGTATCACAGCTTGGAAACGCTTCTTGTAGCCTGCCAAGATTCTTTCAATTCTTGTTTGAGGTATCTTCGCCAGTTCTTCCTTCCAAAAGTCTTCCAGTTCTTTGAGATTTCTGGGCTGTCTGTCACGCACTGCTCTTTTAAGGTCTATCCATAGATTTTCAATTATGTTGAGGTCAGGAGATTGTGAAGGCCATGGCAAAACCTTCAGTTTACGCTTCTTGATGTAATCCACCGTGGATTTTGAGGTGTGTTTAGGATCATTATCCATTTGTAGAAGTCATCCTCTCTTTAACTTCAGCTTTTGGCAGATGGCATCAAGTTAGCGTCCACAATTTGCTGAAATTTTATTGAATCCATTTTTCCTTCTACTTGTTAAATGTTCCCTGTGCCACTGGCTGCAATACAACCCCAAAGC